>NC_051453.1:3329373-3426263 GCF_001649575.2 Kryptolebias marmoratus | reverse complement strand
CAGACAGGCAGACAGACAGGCAGGCAGGCAGACAGACAGGCAGGCAGGCAGACAGGCAGACAGGCAGACAGACAGGCAGACAGACAGACAGGCAGCACGCCACCATGCTGTGAAACAGATGTAAGTTTCAATCACAGCATCTTTCTGGTCGTTCTTGATGCTGTTCAGGTAGATTTATATTTGGAATACAGTAATAAAAGAAGAACACTTTTTTTATAGAACATTAAGCTGAAGTTTTTAGGTCAAGCGCAATTTAAGCTATATAGACACACATTAAGTAATTGTTTTATTCAAAATACAAATAAGCTGCTTTCTTTAATTATATTTTGACAGAAGCAGCAGAGACTTTAAATTATGCAGTTATTTTTGACAGTTTAATCTTGTATGTAGTGTAAATAAGTGCTGTCCTACATGTATTCTTCTTCTATGATGTATTTCAGCAGAGTTTAAGCTCACTGTGGCTTGACAGGAGTTGTTTGGAGGCAATGCCTTGTTTTTATTCTTACAGGATATTATACAATATTGAACACAACAGTCCTAACACAACAAAATGCTTGATGTGAACATTATGAATTATTTACTGGGCCAAACTACAACAAGGAATGCCAGTTTGTGTATTCTTTATGTAGCATTAAAATGGAGGTCAAGCTCAAATATCAGCAATTAATTTTATGGTCTCTTATAAGTGAAATTCAGCAGGAAATATTTAATGCATCGTTTCAGCTAGTTGGCATATGTGCACTAATAATAAACATATTTTAACTGCTAAAAAAAATGAATCACAACAAGAGTTGACTCAAAGGTAAGATGCAACTAAAATGTTAACCCCTGATTATTCTGTGTTTGGTTCTTAATGCATTATATTATTGTTTCAGGGTTTGCATTTTTGACAATAAATGTAACAAAAACAAACCTATTTTCTGTTTCTTATTCTAAAATCACTGAAGAATCTGAAATTATGCTAAATAAAACATAAGACTCCCCAACAGTGTTTCCCTTCTTGCTGAAAATCAAGGTACGACTTGAGGGATCGGGTTTCAACTGATCAAAACAGCGTTTTATCTCGACCGCAGACTCTTTCCTCAGCAGGTCTCGGACAGATAAATGTTCTCTTCACCTGAGCTGGCTCTCCACAGGACTGTGTCTCTTCACCTTTGACGCTGAGGACTGCAGGTCCATGCAGGCGAATTCCTCCTGATCTGCTCTCAGGTCCCACACAGCATCACAGATCAGCTCTCAGTTGGTGATGTGAAAGCTGAATGTCAACAAAACTAAAGAAATTATTGTGTCTGTTTCAAGCAAGCAGAGACAACTGGCTGAGTGTAAATATCTGGGCACAGTCTTCTGAAGTTTTCCTCCAACTCGAAAGAAACTTCACCATTTTTATTAAGAATATAATAACATTTTATAAAAACAACATTTTCCTTCATCTGTTGGTCCAGCTCTGTCTGCAAGGCAGAAATCACCTTGTCTGCTCCAAAATGGTTTGCCTTCCTGTTCGAACAGACGACTAAATCAGCTCACAAGACTTTTCAGGACTCTTGTATTTTTCTTTTTTTTTTTAATCTGATCTGTTAGTGGCTCCCTTCAGATCACAGATTCCATTGTCTGTTTTGGGGGACTCAAAGGAGGAGAAACTTTACTCTTAGAAATTAAGTGTTTATCTTTTCTGTGTGCAGCTACTTGTTGTGAATTGAATGGAGTTGTTTTACACGTTTTGTGTCACTAGGTGGCAGTAGAGATCAACAAACTGATTTTTGTCCCTTTAATGAGGCACTAAAATACAAACTGAAAGTGAGACAAATGCTCTTTTCTTTTTTTTTTTGTTCAAACACGTAGTTCAGCACTAAATCATGCTTTTAAGCCTTGTCATCTTGACCTGCCTGGTCCACATGTAGGTTAAACACATAAATGTCAAGAGCTGAGAGACAAAATGTAAATTATAATCCCATTTATTCTGAAGACAATCGCCAGATTCCAGCTAATTATTATTAAAAATCCTCAACACAGATTAATGCTAGAAGTTAATTTATTGACAAAGGTGAATTAAAGGCTTAACTGAAGGTGGTTCAATTCATTTTTACTCACATTTTACATGAAAATCAAAGGACCTGAGATGGAACAAATACAACATCATGACTACAGGCGGAGGAAGGCTAGCGGAGGTAGGACAATACAATAAGAGACCTCCAACAGAAACAGCGAATCACTATTTACCAACCAAGATCTGAACAACGCATCAATGTTTTAATATTTTTTGTGTGATGGATAAGATCTTTTTTTTATGTGGGATTACTTGTTCTTCAGCCAGCTGTTTGACTTGTACAATGTATGTTGAGTGGCTAAAGCATTAGAATAAAAACTGGCTTCTGCAGCTACTGAATGCCATCACACAAACAAGGGGCCATTAGAATCACAGTGTTTGACAGATTGCATGATGTCACAGCCATAGATTAAAACCAAAAGTCCATGAGGCAGTAGGTGAGGATGGGAGAAAGTGAGTGTTGAGAGTGAGGCAGGCAGGAGAAGTCTGTGTTTACTGCCGAACGAGCTTCTCCTCCCGACAGGAATTCTTTCCATGTTCCATCACTGCCCACTCGCACATACACCAGTGTCTATGGAGGGAGGTTGAGTCACCTCATGATGTCATTTCCTCAACGTTCACTTACAATCATACAAAAAAGCCACATGGTTTCCGAGGTGATTGAAGTACAGGTTGTACTATATTATAGAACGTCTGTTTACATGCTTTATGCTGTCTTGTTTACAGGCCTCAAACATGGCTGTATTAACAACAAAAATAAGGCTGCAATTCTGCAAACTCCTGCTGGAAACAGATCACAGCTACGATTATCTGCATGCTGAGAGCAAACTGACTGCAGTCCACAGAATCCAACAGAACCAAACGTTCTTTTTGGAAACTGCTGAACAGACTTCGTTTCACAGCATGTTACGAGTTGGTTATGAAGGAAAAGAATCTGCCAGACAAGACGAAAACAAACTGTGTGATCAACAACACAGGCAGAACTAATAGTTTTAGGGGAGACTGTAGTAACTTCAGAGATTCAGCAGGAGTAAGGTCATTGATTTTCTACGAAAGGCACTGACTATTAACAGAAGAAGAGTGATAATGTTGGTTTAAATAAAAGCTAAATTCATCTTTGTCTCAAAAGCACAAACAGTCACTGCTTCTTTAGGGGTTAGCACACCATAATTAATCTTTCCAGGTTTTTTTTGCACTCTTACATAAAATACTACTAAGAAGAAGAGATACAAAACTGCTGCAACCATTGATGGTTCTTGTAATGTCACTTGGCACCCAAAAATGATCAAGAAGAAGAAACTCAGCAGTGACTCATAAATGACGGTGACTCAGGTTTAAATGGCTGAACGTTCAACATGAATCACAAACTGGATGATTACACCAGAAGACTTTTCAAGCTCGTCAATAACTATTTATAGAACGATGAATAAAAACATTCCAATAGCTACATATAGCTACATATATTGAAATGAAATTTGTTTTGAAATATTATTTAGCACCAACTGTAAAGAAACATTGTTTGTTTAAATGTAAAAGTGTAATTTAAAAAAAAATCTAGCAATTGTTTTACATTACAGCATCAGCAAAATGTTTTTTTTAACTTGGTTCAAAGTGCAGTTTCTAAAAATTAAGTTTTACTTGTGTTATTTAGACAAGATTGCAAAAATAAATAAATAAATCAGTTAAACTGATGCATGTAAACAATGTTAACCAAATTAATCCCTTTGTTTCTTATCCGTTCATTCAGAAATGTACAAATCTGCAGTACAGTATTGGTAAGATTTTAGCGACTATATAAGTATTTAATACCCAAACCCAGTTGGTTCTGTCGGCTGAATTCTCCAAGGGTTGGAAATGTTAAAAAAGCTGCTTTCAGGTTGGTCACAAAAACTCAAACTTCTCAACATGACCCTCTGGTCTGAAAACAAACCCTTCATTTTTAGACTGTAAACAAATTTGACCAAAACACCACTAATTTGAATGTATATATTATTCATTTCTACAAAGACTTAACAACTCTTGGTTAACTTTACTTTTACATTACAAACTTCAGAGATAACCTGATTATTTACTTGAAGTACTTGTTCTCCAAACCAACATGGACTATTTTCTTTAAGTGCAGGATAATGTAGTTAAGCCTGGAGCTCTGTGGTGATCTGATCCAGCGCACTGACAGGCAGCTGCTGAGCACGCTCACATGTTGGCCTTCTTGTTGATGAGCACAGAGCAACATGTGAGGGCACCGTCCACTTTGACCTTTTCCAAATTGGACACAGGAATCAGCATGTGGTCCTTCAACTTTTCAAACACCTGCGAGACAAACGTACAAGCATGTCAGCAGAAACTCTCAGCTCATGACCTGTTTTTATTCATTTTTGTCTGTTAAAAGTGCATAATTCTTTAGACAATCAGGAAAATGTCACAGGGGGACATTAAATTGGAAGTGTCTCTATACATGACATAAGACAAGAAAAATTAAGACAATAGCAGCTTAACTATATAAATTAGATAAAGTGTTTATTAATTGCAACGCTATGGTGAAAAGTTACTTTTAAGAGTTACTGATTTGTCCATTGTGGGCTTCCACAGAAACACTGAACCACAGCACGGTGGGATCCACAAAAGAACTCCTACACTGTTGATGTAATAGTAGCTTAGTGTTTTCTCAGATTAGTTTTATTGGAAGAATAATTAATCAAATAAATATTATAGTTTGCTTTTAGAAGTACGTAAACTGGCAAAAGTGCAGTTTATCAGTGGTATCAATCCCTGCAGAGAGAAACAAAATATGAAGCAAGAGAACAAGCACTGAACATTTCCTTGTCTCCTAGCAAAGTATAAATAAATAGGTATAAATATATAAATAAGAAAAGAGAAAAAAATGGAGTGAGAACCATTACAACATCCTCAAAAGACCCTTGTAAAGTAGTGTGTCACCCTGTGGATATTTTCCAAAAGAAAACTACTCTTTTCCTACTGCACTTCCAAATCAGAACATTTTTCCCCTTTTTAAACTCTCACTTTAACTCTCCTGTGATAGCAAGTGAAACCTTAAATCACAGCCGCAGGGACCAACTAAACACTTTATGTAAACTGATGCACCATGACTAACAAAGCTTCTGTTGATGCATGTCTAACACCATCACTTTGAAGAGCATAACTCTTGATTCTTCTCTGCTCAGGGCATATTGTGTAACGCAGGACTACAAGCCAAAGCTCTCCCAATACAATTAAAACAATGGCACTCCCCTTTATATAACAGTACTCTAACACTGGAAACTATGGTGATAAGGCATGTTTCCACACAGTTCTCACATTATTCTTTTTCAGATAATAGCAGAAATATCCATCCGTGTGTTGATTTGGTCTTAACTGCAGTTTGTGCTGAAACCAATTGTCTGCAGCCATGCTACTGCTGAGGTGCACGTTATTTGTGACAAACAGTGAGGTTTAAAATGTGCACCAGATGTCTACAGAAGCACGCTGACATTTAGCTTTTTGACACTTGCAAACTTAACTTTCCATTTCCCAGTGCTCTTCAAATCTTGTTACAAATACCAAAGAAAAGCAACTGATGGTTCTCTTAAACGTTCAACAGTTAGTCAGACATTTGTTGTCATGTCTTTTTATGTGGCCAAAAGTAAATCCTGTGCAGGAAAATAGTTTTTTACAGCAGCTTCACCAAGAGATCAGTTAGTCTGCCATAAAACAAAATCAATAGAAACAACAGAAAATATTAATAAACATTGATTCAAAACAAACAGAGGGTAAAAACACCAAAGAGTACCCACAAATGTACTCTCATATAGATATGCCTGTTATTATATTATTGTCCATTAAATAATCTGACGTCAGCTGGCAGGAAACACTTCCTGCAACAAGTCAGTCCCACGTTGAGGGTGGATCAGGAAGTAACTAAAGGTGCTCGACTGGAGCATCTTAAGAGCATGAGGTGGGTTATCTAAAATTGACACAATCCGCCATTTGTTGGATCAACAATAGAACTGGTCTTGTTGATTCTGCCTTTATTAACTGTGTCCTCACCCCAACAAACCGCAGTAAAGACAAGAGCACTGGCCTCCACAGTCTGGTAGAAGGTGCACAGGAGGGGCTTAGGAAGTGCAGTCTACTCAGACTGTTGTAAAGAGCACCCAAAAGCACGGACCCAGTGTGTCTGTAGCTGCCAACCTGTTCCACCAACGTTCCTTGGATGGTCACTGGATCTGAAACAGGCTTCGTCTTCCTAAACTCCACAACTATTTTGTTAGTTTTTGAGATGTTCAGTTATAAATGGTTCTGGTTGCTTTTATGTGTGTAACAACTTCGAGGAAAAAGTCAAGATGTACTCTGAGAACAAAAACATTCGGGGCCATTAAAGTCAACAAGATGGAGAAACACAGAAAAATGACTGTTTATACATTATGGTCTAGACAAAAATGATTAACAAAGCTAGCATTACTGGAACCAAAAAGTCTTTATATATATAATGAAAGGGGTAACTTAGGGAAAGTTGAGCTTTCACACAACTCTCCAAACACAACATCAGTAAATCCTCTACTCTTTATAGCACCTTTGAATCCAAAGAGCCCATTTTTTTGATCATTTTAAGCCTTGTTCTCATTAGTGTGTGTGAGATTTATGTGTTGGGTCAGGATGACATGGTTTCACACAGTAAAGCCTGCCATATTTCACTGGGTTTATTCCCCCTCCAAACAGAACCCTCCAAAGCTATTACCATGGCCCATCTCCGCCCCATCCGACCCCACCAATTCTCTCTCATGACCCCCTGCCTTTGTTTGTGTGCAACTCTTATGTAACTTTATGAGCAGCTAAAAATAGACCAGAGGTCAGGACAGACACCAGTTGCAGTTAAAAAGCGGTAAATGTCTTGCAGAGTGTCTCAGAGATTATGCTCACAAGTCTCTACATCTCTCAGGAAGAGCAAGCCAGAACTTCCCCTGGGAAACATGAACCAACTTCAGACCAACTGTGCGAGACACGACAGTCTGCTCTGATAAAACATCCCCTGCTGTTTCACGGCATGACTTGTGTTATTATTATTTTTTCCACTTTAAATTACAATTCCTTACGTGTAGGTTCGGGGCCAAAACTGGGTTTCAGAATCATTTTTAAATGTGTTTGAGCCACCTAAGTCAAAGTCATTCAAAAAATAAACATACATTTCTCAAAAATACCTCAAAACTCCTGTTAAAAAAGTGCTCTCAGCACACTATATATAAATAGATTTTATCACGCTCAAGTTAAATTCTCTCAGTTATTCTTTCTGGGGGAAAAAAAGGAGACTTCTTTGTGGATTTAGGTCCAAAGACACATCATTTTGTGAATTCTTCCTTCTAAAAATAGCTGGCAGGGATTGTGGCTTTAACCACAGAGTACATTTTGAGGTCTGAGCACTGTCTCTGCAGTCTGCATGTTGCCAGGTTTAATCTTGTGAGAACCCTTATGGATTGTTGTTTTGGAGTTGCACCAAAACAGCAAAATAGCACAGCTACTGCTGGGTCTGTCCAAGCCGTAGCAGTCAAACAGAGACAATAACACATCATTCATGTCACGCAGTGATAAAATATGAGTACCATGGGTCTCAGGCAGTTTAAAATTTTATATTTTACACAATTTGGGAAACTATGTAAAGTAGTTGTGGTACGCATTTAGACAATGACTGAGAGAACTGCATTTCTTGCAGTTTAACAATCCTTGATACAAAAATACAACATGGCAGCTCCAGAAAACCTTCAAGTCCTAACAACAAGAGAAGTTGGGGACATTTGGACTAGCATATAATGCATTAAAACAAGCTAAAATATAAAGTTGTACATTTTCTTCACTATAACCATCTTCTTCCATGGCTGATGTGAAAGTATTTGGGACAACTCTGGTAAAATATTAAAGTTCTGATTGGAAAACAAGAGATGACTTTGGTGTTTCTGTACACAAAGGCCACTTCACATGAAACTGAGTTTCTTTTGTTAAAAAAAAACAAGGTCCTGGCTGTGGCTATGCTGTTGTTGTTTGTGTAAAATAATTATGTATCTGATGTATGGGCTTCCTCTTTTGCCAGTTGTTTTTCTCAGAGGTCTGGACAAGACAAGTGCTTTTTAAATCTGAGCCACCAAACCAGTCTGGTTGTCTTGATGGTGGTCCTTTCTTCCAGAGGTGTAAGCTGAGCACTGTTGTTGACAGAGAGAGTCTGAGCGAAAGTAACGATGGGATCGTAGCTGAATATTACCTTCACACTCTCTGGAAACTCCTCCACTGTGCAGTGCACAAGCACGTGTCCCTTGTTGGGCAGGTTCATGTACACGCAGTTGGCAGCGAGGTCATCTGGAACTGTTAGTTTGTCGTAGCGATGGTCACTCATTTGCTGCATAATCTGCATCATCAGAAACAGGGAAAAAACTCACACACTGAGGTAAACAAACAGCCTGCGAGAGCCAACACGATGTTCAGACACAAAGCAGACCATCCTTCAGACTTTTTGACTCCATAATCCCCAAAACAGCACAGCACCCTTTTACTTGCCAAACCACTGTGGGTGCCTGGGGGGTGGAGGGGCTTAATGGAGAACACAGAAGCAGACAGACATTCCATCTCAGCAGATGTCATGTTTTTTATGTAATCTGAAAGACGTGAAGGTGGGATGAGGGCCTGAGGAGGGAGGCAGAGAGTGGAAGTCAGGGTGCTGAGGATGTTTTGACCAGAAGTGAAGCAGGTGCCTCTAAATGTTGAGTACGTTCATATTCTGTTTATACTCTTTGTGTTTTGTTTTTTTCCTTTTCAGCCTTTGATTTTGTAATTAAAAACCCTGCTTTCTTTATATAAACCGTCCCTGCGTTAGTCTGTATCCTTGGGTTCTCCCTTAAACCTATCCTGACAAGTTCAATCAAAACTTCTAAACAAACGGCAGCCGTAATTCCTTTTGTGAAACATGTTGTAACCTAGGAGGTACCGTAACAAACTGATGATGCAAGAATCCTTCAGAACAACTGTAAGAAAATTGAAAATGTCATTTATGAGTCCTTGGCTGCAGACTTCTGCGTGTAGATATCTCAGCGGTGAACCGGGCCTTGAGCTTGGGTTAAATATGCAGTCATGCAATCTGCACTTCTCATTACTTAAAAAAACAAAAACCGTTGCGCTTTTACACAACGTTTTGTGGCAACAGATGTAGACAGTGTAATGACTTAATGGTGCATTCAAGTTTCATTTAGGTTTTCATTGCCAATTTTCAACAAATACAGTTTTATTTTGGTTTAATTACATGATGAAATCCTAGAAAATCATCATTAAGTTCTGTGGCTTATTGTAAACTTTTTAAAATGCTCTAAAATATTAAAGTCACACTCTTATCAGCAAACTTCGCTTCATTCTTGTCTCCCAAAGCACATGTTTTAATTTTTGCTCCGTTTCACTGCAACATCTTTGAATAATTACTTCTCATTTGTGAATTCATCCTAAGATACAGGAGACATGAGCTGCTAACAAACTGAACCATTGATTTGCTTCATAAACAGATAAGACAGTGTTTTCATTTATTTACATTGAGCATATTAGCACCAAATTCAAGAAAACTGTATTACACAACACATTCACACATTATTAAATCAAATGTACTATCCTATATATATAAAAATAAACTAGATCAAGTAGAAATTATTACAGAATGATTGAGGATTTGTACTATAAGGTGTTCTTCGGTTATTTATCAGTTCAGCCCTGGATCAGTAAAACAGGACAGCCCTCAGGCCTTGGTGAAGGCTTAGCACAAGTTCTTTAGGTCCCACCCTTTTACGTCAAACGAGAGAAACCAACGTTAAACAGAGGAGGAAGTCTCAGATTTCAGCTTTCAAAAACCTACAGCGTTAAGTCTGATCCCCAGTCAGTTTCACTCCAATCAACATCTTTATTCATGTGAACAAAGTGGCTCATTAGTGAGCGAAGCAAACAAAGACCCTGATGAGCCTCTATTGTGAGGAGAGTGAGGCTAATCTGCATGTGAATCTAGTTTACAGAACATCTCACCTTTAAAGTCTGAACGCCACACTCTCTGCTTTTTAAAATCGATAAAGTTTCTCGAAACGTCTTCAGCTACAGAATAGAAGTCCAGTGGTTTTATAACCTTCTTTGGATTTACCATCTTCTAAATGACTGAGAATCTACACCACCATTTTGGTCCCACCCTCTCTACATCAAACTGTGATTGGTTAACGTTTGTACTTTAACTCATTTTGCGTTGCCTTTGACTGAGCTGTGCCTTCTGTCCTGACAGTGAAGTCCTAACCAACCAGAAAGCTCCATCAAACATGTTTCTGCCTGGAGAAATGTTTTAAAAATCTGATTGGATAGCTATTTCTTCACGAGTTAAAAGCAGTTTTTTGATCAATTTAAAAGTAGTTTACAGAAAACAGTAAAGATTAGTGAAAAATAAGAAAAATCTCATTGAATATTTCTATATATTGAATAAAAATAAATGTAAATTTAATTTAACATGACATATGTGCTGATTTATTGGGTCTTAGAAGGTTCTGATATACTGTATCTGCATGTGTGCAACCAGGCACGTTCTCAGATCACATGGTGGGTGTGTTGCATGATCGCAGCAGCCAAATGAAAAACACTCCAGTTCATGTGTGTGACCAATACTCTCTTTCACAAGGGGATAAGGAGTGGTAGCTGGGAGACTAAATGTTGACTCCACCAAAAATCGCAGCTGATCTTGCCACACGCTGTACTTTTTAACAAGAAATAAAGAGGAACAACTTTGTTCTGAGCACAAGAAGAAGAACATTTCATCATGCAACATGTTCATTTTATTGAAATTTCAGAAATTCTACAAACAAAAATGATAGTTTTTTGTGTTCAATGCCAACAGGTGTAGTTACTGTGTATTTTCAAATACACAGGGGGGGGGTCAGCACTTTTTTATTCTTTTAGAGTTGTGCATCATCTCCAAGCAGGAGAACAACTGGAGAGCTAAATCTTCTACATAGTTGCCCTGGCTGTGGACCAAGTGTAAACCTACAGCAAATCAACGGGGACTTTCTCCTGAACAGTGGCTGAAGTCCAGTTAATACACAGAGTGGTAGCTGGGCAGCAAAATGTGCCCAGTCAGAGCTGCTAAATCTAAATATTTACTGGAAAGTAATAAAATCCACTCTGGGCTGGGCCCTCTCAGGCCGTTAACAAGAACTCTGCGGTTTTACCGGATCTGATGTCCTCCACAATCAACATTACTTGTATTTCAGCTCCCTGTGTGAATATTTATAATACCTCCCATGAAGACTTTAAAAGCAACACATACAAGCAGAATTATACTTCAGGCTGCAACCAAACCCCTAAAGGATGTGAGACTGAAATGGGTTCTGTTTCATGTGCACTAAATGTTTGTTATTATCTCGACAAACATGGAGATCATTTTATGTGGAGAAAGCTATGGTGGTGTTGTGTAAAAGCAACATGTGTAGAGCTTGTATGGTTAACTTGTTCCTGTGTTGGTTCTTTCTGAGAGCCACAGTTTTCTTCAGTAGACCAAAAAACATCTACATTTAGTTATTTTTCAATTAAATTATCTCATAAAAGAAGTTGCCGGATCAGCTTTGCAGGATGGAGCCTTGTCATGGACCATTTGTTTTCAATGTCCATGTGTGTGCGCGTGTGTGTATAAAATTACACTTAGAAAAATACGCAAAAAACACCATTCTCATCAGTCCGACCCTCCTTGTGTTGTCACCTCATCATCTGTGAAACTTAATCATGTCAGCATCCTCGGGGTGGAGATGAAACTCTGACCAGCAGAGAGTAATGACCTCATGAATCAAACAAGGAGGTAACTGATGATGTAAAACCTGCTCAGTGGTCTGCTACAGGGTGGGGGCACATATGCGTGGGTGTGTGTGGGTGTGAGTCTGCGTGTGTGGGTGTGAGAGAGAGAGAACAGGGAGTTGGTGCAGCAGCATGTGACAGGGGCTGTATTTTGGGATAATGACTTTATGTGTGAAGCTTGGCATTGGCAGCCACAGATGGATGATGAAATCTTTTTAGTCAGCATGCACTCGTATTCCTGAGAGAGTTAAGCACAAATCCAGACTGTTAATTCTTCCCGAGTACAGACACAAAAACTAGTCTTATTAAGCACATGTGCAACCCCAGTTCTGAAAGAGTTGAGACATTGTGTAAAAAAAAGAATGCAATAAACCTATATGTTATTCATAATGCATCATAGTAAACATATCAAAATGTTGAAACTAAAAAAATTACAATTTGTTTGAGAAAAAAATAAAACACAAAACAAGGTATTTTTTTAATTTTATGGCAGCAACACATCTCAAACAGTTAGGGACAGAAACTACAGCAACCGTTTTCCTCCGTTCCAAGACATCTACACACTGCTGTTAAACAGTCTGTGCAAAGAATGCAATGGTTAACATGAAACTTATTGTTTTCAAAGAAAATGGTTCAATTTCTTAGTTTCAGTATTGGACATGTTTAACTATGTTCCACTGTGAATAAAATATGGTTTTGTGAGATTTGCAAATCACTGCATTCGGGGTTTTTACATTTTACACAATGTCTGAACTTTTTTGGAACTGGTGTTGTAAGTGAACCACAAGTTCTTTCAATTAAATACAAAAAAATGGTCCTGTCTGTTTTTTGTCATTACAAAAGTCCATTTGCAAAATTTACCTTTCCAGTGACAAATAACTGAATAAATTAGCTGGGCTCCAAACTGCTTTTGTTCCATAGGTCCACAGAAAAGGTGCTTCACTGCCTTTAGACCTGCTTCTACACTCAAGACAAGCAGCCTGAATTCAATAAACTTACATTTATAAGACCGTGCTCCCCTCACAGACAGAACATTACCTAATTACAAATGCTGTGCTCTTAAAAGTCCTTTAAAACAGGAGCAAATTGACAAGAGAGGGTGACGTAAGTTGCAATTAGAAAGCAAGTATTCTGTAATCAAGTATCACTAAAGGCCACTTCTAACTCCAGCAGCTAATTACTGGGACAATCAAACAGGCTGGAATCTTAATGAGACAATGCTGGGAAATTAATTGAATTAGCTTATGTGCTTATTCTCATTTTTTGTGTTCTTATGTATACTTTAGCTAAGCAAACATTCTTATTAAAGCTGTGACTGGATGAGCTGTTTGATGGTTTAGTTTAGAGATGCACAGAGTGGCTTTTACTTGTCTGATCGCGTGAAGTGCTTTTGGCCAGTAGGGGGGGTTACAAGATTAGGAGGCAGGGATGGGGGGGGGGTGTTGTTACAGAGGATGGGTCAAGGCCAGTGCTGTTATTGTATGTCTTTATACTTATAAAATTACATAAATAAAGTATTTATCTGTGCTTCACTGAAGTTCACTCATGTGTGACACTGAAAAAGCTCATTTGCAGATGTTTTGGTAATTTAAGGGACAAGTTCAGGAGCAGGATGTTCTGAGATTTAGTACTCTCTTGGTGTAAACTATCAGTTTGTCTCTGTCTGTCTTGAGGCCTGACTCCCTGTGGAGTTCCATGCAGAAGTCTTTCATGCTGTAATGAGCTCAAGCTGATTAATGGAAGTGCAAAACATTTGTCATTGAAGCTGAACTGTGAGTCCTAAGGGTAATAACCACAAATTACCTGAGAATATGAATTAATGAAAAGGTACTGAGGGGACAAGTGTTCTTTTAGGCTACCATTGAGTTGTAAATAAGGGAACTTGCTCTAAATCCACATGTGCAATAGTGTTATTCTTGTTGAATGCTTTGCAGAGCCATAAAAAGATAGTTAAAGTCCAAAAATGGTGGATTCTCTCCATCACTCTGTGCTATAGTAATAGTAGTTTCTGTAACTGCACTACAGGAGAGTTATTTTACAGTATGAATGCACAAACTTCTTACTTTGAGGGCCTTCTGAGCTGGTTCACTGGAGCCGATGATGATGAGCCCTGGTCCTCCCATGCTGCAGAAGCTCTTTAGGTGCAGCCCCTCAAACACAGGCACAGTAGAAACAGCATAGTCCTGTGAACACACAGTCCAATCATACAAGATGAATAAGATAAGCCTTGTGATAAGACACAGGATGCAAAAGGTTTTCAGTAATGTCTGCATAATCAGTTGAAACACTTGATAAGTATAGCTCGCCACCTGCATTGCATTACTGCAACCAGTAGAAGCCTGATTTGAGATGATTTCCGTGGCTGCAGGATGTCTGAATGCCAAATCTTTCCATTAGCATAGTTACAAAAACACAAGTTACATAAAACTGCTAAGAACAACTGGAACTGCTAACAGATTTATTAGCACCTGTGTGTGGAATAAATACAGTTAAATGACTATCAACAAGTACTGCAAAAAACTCTTATCTTATACTCCTATCCTTCATCCCTCATCGAGATAAAACACCACCATCAGAAGGGGTACGAATGGTTCTCAGTTTTATAACTAAGCATGCAAACACTTTTCCTTCCTGAATGAGTTTTGTAAAACACAGTGAGACATTGTATACGTTTTCCCCGTTACACTTCATTGTAACATTTTCCATTTGAGTTGTCAAGTTGAGGCTTATCGAGTAAATGAATGTAGCACATTGTCAGCTCAATTAAAGCTCTATACTTCTCTTGGTACTTATAAATGAATTCCATAGCAGTATTTTGCAGTTCATTGTGCAAAAAAAAATTTAAAAAATACCCAACTAAATTACCCCATCAGTGATGTTTTCCTGAACTCTTTTCTTGGCATGTTTAGAGATTCCAGTGGGAACTGCTGGGAATTACAGTATGTACTTTCATCATTCCTTATCCTCAAACAGGAAGTTTCTGTGTGAAATTAGAAATAAAAGCCATTCTTCTGCCCTTATCAAGATAAAGGCGATAAAGAGTGGGAAACAGTTGCTTTTTATCTGCACTGACAGGCTCATGTATCACCACCATGTTGTGACATGAAAAGACTATTGATTAACGGAGAAGAAAAGCAGACTCTTCCTGATATCTTAGTGATGGAAATTAGGAATCAACACTCCTCTTCTCAAACACGAAAGCGATGCTTTTACCTCTGTATTACATTCCGAACAAACTGATTCCATCAGTAAGTCCCATTATTCCAGCATCTGTAGGGACCGTAAAGAAAAAGAGCCGCCACATCTGTATGCAGTTTTGGAGCACTAAACAGACCTGGTGGTGGAATGATACTTAATTTGATAATGAAAGGAAAAACCAACACAGATAGGATGGATCAATCTGATAAAAAATGGAAAAAACAATAATTGAAGCCTAAGTGATTTTTCCTACAGAGCCGTTTGCCAGAGTCGCATCATTAAGTCCCATCTTATCAAAGATAACAGAAAACACGGAGGAACCCATAACGACAGACTCAAATCAGATGCAGATGGGGGACAATGGAAGCAGAAGGATAAGTCAGTTCAGGTTACCGTCATGTGTGGAACTCTTGACATCATGACCCACCTCTGAATTTGCTCGTCAGCTAACTTTTCTGCTTTGTCAAAGTGTCAAAGTGAAGCCAGAGGTGAGGCACAAAGATGTCTTTAATTCACACCAACAGCAGATAAGACAGACAGGATCGGTCTGTGTTCAAGAGTCACACTTAAACTCTTTTTGAAGGCGGCGAGCCTTTAAATCCTCCCTGAAATAAATCTTGTGTTTCAAGTAATGCTTGGGGTATTTTTTTGGGAATATTTTCTGGATGTGAAAGCAGATTGTGGTAAGCTTGGCTGCACTTCTGAAGATCAAAAATTATTCCGAGTAAACACTGGCATCAATAAACAGTACAGAAACAGACCAACCTTCTTAAACAGATGAGCCAAAGAAATAAAACTGACTTATCAAGACTGTACAGCATCACTAATGGTGCCCTCTTATCCATGACAAACAATATGAGTTATTGTGTTAACTGTCTAAAGATCAACAAAAAAGACCGTTTCAACCAGTCTTTAATCAAATACCCACAATTTAATAAAATTGAAAGGGTTTTTTTATATGATGGCAATGACTACTGATTATGGGTTTGTTTAAACCCCATTTATAGGATTAAATTTTAAATATAATTTATTCATGTCCATTGTAAGTGGCACACTTAAACAGATTGTCAGCACATCAACCAAGAGTAGATGAGTTATTGAAGTATTAATGACAGTGAAGGAAATTATCTGTAATGTAATTAATAGGAGCTTTACTCCCTTGTATCAGGTTTTAAAATCTTTCTTATTAACTTCCTGATTAATCGCTGTGAACAGAGGTGGCAGAGGTTTGCATCAAAAGTTGATTGGAAATGCCTAAAAGCCAGCTGAGGCCTGGTCTGAGGCACGATCAACTAATTACCTCCGGGACTCTTTACAGCTGCATCAAACAATATTCTCAGCTCCAGTGGTGCTAAAGAAGAAAGAAGAAGAAGCGTTTCTTTCAGTGGACTTTGTACACCGTTTCTACCCTAGGCTATTTCCATTTTATTTCTTTTATCCACAATAACAGCACTTTCACTCCAAACTATCTTTTGATCCTTAAATATAGGCAAGGTAAACAAATTAAAGTGAAATTTAAGTGAAGGAAGACAGAAAGGCAGAGACTGTAACAGGATGTAGTGGATTGAGGCAGAAAAAATTGATATAGTTTTGTGACTGAAAGTCACGTTAACAAAGATTTTTAAATTGATTCTTTGGTCTGGTTTCGTTTCCTTCAAAAAGCAAGTTCACAAACCAATAAGTGATGAAATATTGATTACCACTTCTTAATTGGTGTACATTATCTAACAACAGCTTGTTGTGCAGTCCACAATTGGCCAAAAAATATGTAGGTTAAAGTACATTCCCATTTTAAATGAGCATCAGAATATTTTTCTCATTTAACAAAGTCGGTACACTGTTTTGTTTTGACTGTATACAGCACATTAACTCACCTTAAATGCATCAGCTAGAATTTCTGCTCCTCTCTGATTTGTTCGTTTAGAAAGACCCACAAAAAATTCTCGACCTAAAGACAAAAGAAGACATATCATTGATAATATGAAGAGTCTCAAAGTCCTTGCCTTTGAAGCAAGAAGCAAAAAACAAAAACATTTAAGAACAGGTACTCCTGGCAGAACTGTGTCTGTGTGTTCTCCACGCATGTGGTCGGGGAAGCGGGGCGTATACGAACAGATTCCTGAGCGCCTGGCAGGAGTGCAGCAGCACACAGAGCTGCAGGGATGGGCTACTTATGTTGCTGCTGAACCTTTACAATATGAGCCATTAGCCAGCAGGAAATGTTTCTAGCTCTGCCATGTGAAACCCATTCCAGGTGAAAAGAATGACAGCACAGCCCCAGTGTCTAGAAACTCAATTAAGTGTACTATTTTTTTTTTTTTTTTCCTGGCTTGTGCTGTGAAGAAGGTACTGACCCAGATTTTGAATTGTTGTACATGTACAGAATGTACTGAAGACTTAACAAAGATCAATGAGGGATTTGTTTGTTTGTTTTTACTCTTTCTGCCTTCATCGGTTTCGTAACCTGCTGGCAGAGAAAAGTGACAGCCGTGGTGAGTTTTGATAAAGCAGCTTTGGATACACAACAGTTTGGCTACAGCATGTTCAGGTGAAATTTTCATGGGCGTGACGAGGCAGCAGGTCACTGAGGACATCCGGAGGAATGTTTTCTAAACACAAGAGTATACTGACATGTACTGAATCACCTGCTTATGTAAGGTCTAAGAGGAGGCTCCTCTGTTTTAATGATTTCTATGATTTCCTCCAGGCAGCAACATCAAACCATCCTACTCTGTCATCTACAGCATAGAAACCACATAATACAGTGACTGAAACGGATCCTCTGTTTACATGATGGTAACACTTTGGCAAGATTGGTACAGTATGTTTTAATAATGTTTATAAAAGCAAATCTAAATTCAGGATTCACTGAGCATTTGCCTGATTTTGTTCCAATTTAGAATATTTAGAACATATGTATGTTGGTCATTTACTTTGCTTTCCTTCCAAGATCCAGAAACATGAATGATTGGTTAACTGGGGACTCTAAACTGATGTTAGACATAATTATGTGCATTGTTTCTTGTCTCTATGTGTCCCTGTGATTGACGGGCAACCTGCCCAGGGTGTACCGCACCTCTTGCCCACTAATCACTGGAGATGGGTACCAGCTCTGAACAGATTCAAATGAGTACAGAAAATGGATGGATGACTGAATATTTGGAACATAGCAGACCTTGAGAAGTTCATAGTGCATTACAATATCCCAAATAAGAAAGAATGAGTTTTTGTTCAATTTATTTTTTGCTTTGGTTGGCATCATCAGGCAAAAGTTGCTGTGTAATCATGAAAAGACAGCAACTGAGGTGACAATGAAACTTACCTGTAAACAGAACATCTCCTCCATCCAGTGTGGCGTTCTCATCAGTCATTTCCACAATGTTCAGATTCAGATCCTTGAGAGCCTCTTTCATTGCCTCTGTCTGAAATGAAACAAACACACAAACAAAAACACACTTAAAACAGTTTATTTTAAACATGATAGGTACACAAGATAATAAACGCCAGTTTAAGGATTTTCGGTCGAGTATTTGTGAACACCCAGCCTCTAAAATTAAGTGAAATGAAACAAAACTTTTTTTTCCTGCAGATTGCCATGACATCATTTTAATGAGCCATGAAATGATGTCATTTTGTAGAAAGTATGGTAAACCTTTACAAGGCAGTGGCTAGAGAAATCAGATACAATGAAGGAGGACACAAACTCTGGAAATATTTCTTCCTGTTCTTCTGTTCTGGGTCATTTGTGTTTTATATATTTATAGGGAGAATGTGCAAGGATGGCTGCCACTCATATATTAGAATACATGATGAGATACATCGCCTGACGGAAGATTACGGGAAATCCACGTTTTGCCACCATGCCATCTCTGCTGAATACAAAACCCGAGGAAAGAGCGGGTCGTTTTGTTGGCTGACCTCGAGCTGGTTGGCTCTCCTGTCTGACCGCCCAGTAAGATTTTACTGTCCAGTTTTTTTGGATTCCTGTGAGCGTTGTTTCCAAGACCAGTCATGTTAGTGAGAGCATCAGTGTTTCCACAACCCCTATCTCACAATGACCTCAGCCTGCTCACTGTGATTTTGGGAGAACGTATTTTTTCTGCTTCTCATCTGCAAAAAGCCAAACCACCAGGTCATCCAGGTAGACTTCCAGATAAGACAGGAGAGGTCTGAAATAGGGACTCCTGAATCCAATAATATGCTTTCCTCTTGTCAGAACAAACAAGCTTTTGTGCAAAAATACATACTGTACATCACTGTTTCATCATTAATATTATAATAGCTGCTTTTTCATGGCTGCCTTTGATTCTCAAACTGAAGGAACCTTGAGTTTAAATGACCCCGCTGGATCAGAGTCAAAATAGCATCTTTCCAAATCCATTCACTTTCCAGAAGTAAGACAATTTTTCCACCTCAGTGTTTCGTCTTCACTGCTTGCACATCTTCTTGGTTCACTTAACCAGGAAGAACACAGAGTCCTTCCAAGAAACTGGGTTGACAAATTCATCAGCAGTTTCCTTTAAGTTTTACTATGCAACTTTGTAAGCATAGGTAACAGCAAATCCTTCTCGTTTTCTTTTTCAGTTGCCAAGACACTCTCTGCTTTTCATTTATTCAGATTGGAGATATGTTTTATGGGAAATTAAAAAAAGCTTTAGTCAGATTATGAAGAACAATCCAGATGGGTGAAATGTTTGATGTCTGTTCAAGTCATGTGTTGTGTTGTCTTTGTGTGTCATTGCAGTGGAGTAATTGCTGGTATTTGCAAAATTTAGTCCTCTGCGATGAGTGACTAATCATATAATCAGATTCAGACAAATGAGTTAAATAAAATACATATTTTAATACATCCTGCATAAGTTTTTTTTTTTGCAGAGCAAAACTAAAAAGCTGGTTCTATTTATTTTATTCACAAAGACAGAGAATGTTTTGTTAATTCGTCTCACAGTGTGTCCATATTTATATATTTATATGGCTCATTGTCTCCCTTTGAATCACAGCGATCTCTTCCATGGAGTTTGGTAAACTGTGTATGGCAGCCTTTCCCTCAGCACTCTGGCATTTCCTCTGACATCATTGGAAGAGATCGGACCCAAACTGTGTTTAGACTCCCCACACCCCCCATGAAATGTAACAGTCTCTTTATAGACATGAGACTATGGTATCTCTTATGTGCATGTGGCTGTGTCTGTACATTTTCTTCCTGAACATTTGTTGCCAGGTAATTTTTGAATTAGGAAAATTGGAAAATAAGAGCGTAAAAGATGTAATCAGTTGTAATTAATCACATGCTGTTTTATTGCTTAGAAAATTACTAAAGTACACAGTTTGGCTTGAATGTGCTCAGGAAATCATCCATCACAGTCATCTAATAACTGATACACCTTTGTTTCAATCATGAAAGTTAAAACATTAAAAATAAGTCATTCCATAGTTTTAGAGCTTCCAAAATCAAAATGAACATCTTGTGTTACATACACTTTGCATCATTAATTGCCTTTCTGTGTGGAGTATGTGTGGGTTTTCTCAG
Source organism: Kryptolebias marmoratus (assembly GCF_001649575.2). Taxonomy (NCBI): domain Eukaryota; kingdom Metazoa; phylum Chordata; class Actinopteri; order Cyprinodontiformes; family Rivulidae; genus Kryptolebias; species Kryptolebias marmoratus. Next base: position 3,405,651 of record NC_051453.1, on the reverse strand, counting down.
AGTACTCCAGTTTCCTCCTCACCAAAAACATGCATGTTATGTTAACTGGTTACTCTAAATTGTCCCTAGGTGTGAGTGAGAGTGTTAATGTCTCTATGTGGCCCTGTGATGGACTTACAACCCGTCCAAAGTGTACCCCGCCTCTCGCACAGTGACTGCTTCCACTTAACTCCTTTGAAAGCCTTGTGACATCCAAAGAAATAAGTCAAAATTGTAGAACTGTGAGTTTGCTTTTTTTAATGCATGACAAGTTTTTTTGTTTGCTCTCTTTAAACCACCTCGGCTTCTGCCCAAACTTGAAAAAGGCTTGCTCCCATCAAAGAAGCGCAGGAACTACTTATCTCAGCGACATCTTTTATTTACCTTTTCTTTTTTCCTTTGGATTCTTCCAACTGACAGTGCAAAACCACCATGACTTTACATGGAGTAGTCAAGATAGTTACAGAAGTCACAGAGCAGGTTAAAAACCTACAAACAGATGAAAGTCAATTTCAGATCAAAATGAACTAATTAACTAGTTTTCCAGGAAATGTTAATTTACTTTTAAGTTATCAGTGAATAAACAAACAAACTACATTCCAAATACATAAACCCATTCCATCAACAAGGCTGATTTGGTCTTCTGAATGCAGATTAAATGATATAAAGTCCAGTTCCTACCAGTGATGTCTCTGTGGAAGCTTGAAGCTGAGGCTCTTTGTCTGAAGAGATCATTAAGAGCACAGGTGTGCCAAGTTACCTTATAGGCTTTTGAAGGCCTGAGTGAAAGAGATGGGTGCGCTTGATTCTCTCTGATGCATGTGCCAATTGGGTGGAGATAGCAAATGCACCCACAAATGCACCATTTGCTGTTTTAACTTGACAATGCACAAACATCTAGTCAGAAATCATTTTGCAAAAACCTGTTCTGTGTTTTTATCAGTGGTTGTGGTATATTCTTGAAGCAGTTTGTTCTAATAATATTTCTGAAAGTATGCTGGCCAAAAACTTTAGTCTCTTTCATGAAAGATATAAATATTTTTTGTCTTTGTCTTTGTTAAAGCTAATAGAGCTAATGATAAAAAAGTAATACAATAACATCCCTGAAATGACTTTCCATTGGGAATTGGAACTTTGTAAATAAAATGGACTGATTTTTATTTTTTTTTCCATGGTTCAGTAATATTTTTGTGGCCCACAGCTGTGCCACTGAGTTATAACAGCAACACATACTAGGCAAGTTTGTTTCCAGGAAAAACTTTGTTTTTTCTTACTAAAGGCACTATCTTTGAACCACATGCAAAAAATAATAATTTCCTCTAGACAGTAATATTCTACTTGAAGGAAATTAGTCAAAGTAGTTATAAACATATCCTGAAACAGCCTACACAATCTTACGCTGGTGCATATCTCTCATTTTTTGCAAAGATCCACACAGAAACACAGATTTTCCAAAATAGTATTTTAAATTTGTCATTGCTAAAAATATCCTGACAATATCCAGCAACTTCGCACAACCACTGAAGAGGAGTGGACCATTATTCCACAGGCCACAATCAACAATCTGATCAACTCTATGCAAAGATGTGCTGGACTGTGTGAGGCAAATGATGGTCACATCAGATACTGACTGAGTTTCTGACCCCACCAATACAGTTAAAGTAACCTGCAGCTCATGAAAAATTAAAAATGGGAACAAAAGCAAGTGTTGCATTTAGAGTTTTGTTCAGTATAGAAAGAAAAAGTGTTCACAAAGTGGATGCACCTGTTCAAATACAAGGCCTCTGCATGTGATAGTGTTGAAAACTATTTCCTGTTGGCAGCAAAAACACTCACAAAGGCCAAAAAATAAAAATAAATCTTTCCTAATACTAAAACACCCGCACCTGTTTGCCTTAATCATGTTGCGTATGGTGTGTATTGGGATTCCCCTCAGCATATTGTAACCCAGCCTGTGATGCTGTTCTCCTGCATATCAGATTAAGGGCAACAACACAACCTTTTTTCAGCTTTTCAAGTTTTTTTTTTAACATATTTTCTGTCTGTGAGACTGTACCCAAATGCACAGCAGGTGAGTCACAACCAACTAGAGTGTTAAAGCTGACACTGTTTGTTTGTTTTTTAAAAGTAACTTAAAACTCCCAATCTTGTCTGTTTGCAGTATGAACAGAGTTAAAGTCAAGACACTGCCAGACAGAGAACAGGATGTGCACTCCTATTAAAATGTAACCAGCAAATTCAGCTGATATTTAACTCCCTGACAGAGTTATTGTCAGTAGAGTTGTTTTCTTGCTGTGATACAAATGAGAAGAATAATCAGCTTTTTTAAAAGTGAACAGTAAACACATTCAACCTTAAAAATGTTATCTTTTCAACACACCTGAGGCTGTTGTTTTGTTAGACTGTGTATGTCTAACCCATTTATCTACTCCTCACCTTCTTCACCCGTTTTGTCTCACATTCCTTCTATTCTCTGCAGACCCTCGTGGAAGGGTCAAGAATGCTTCCACAGTGCCTTCTCATGCAGAGTGGCCTATTATCTCGTACTGTTAGGGACATCTAATACCCAAGCCTGCAAAGGTGCCAACTCACTTTACCAGCCCCCCTCCTCCTCCTCCCTCCAGCCATCCTTTTACTTCTTCCCTCCACTCCTCTTTTTCCCCTGAGTGCTTGGCCAGGCAACATGCTGTTAGTCAGCACCCTGCTTTGAATGAAAAAGGCCTTTTAAAATTCATTAGAGGCTGAAGGCTCTGAGGGCCAGTCGGTCTGCCTGCCACATTCCTGCCGTTCCAGCACAGGACAGGGGAGATGGAGCAGAGAGAACAGTCTTTTATTTGAGGCTTTTTTTATGGAGCAATTCTCCCCACTCTTGCCCCTGGTACCCGTGGATATCGCATTCTGCTAAAAAGGGCCATCAGTCCGATAGAGCCTGGTTCATTTGGAGAGGGAATTGAGAACACAACAATAACATTCCTGAGGATCATCCTAGCCTCCCTGCACCAGACAACAAAGTCCCACGCTCCAGTATAATGGGGATACAACATTCCTCTCTGCCTTAAACACAATGAGGTTGACCTCTTCAGATTGTCAAATTATGAAGCATGAATAAAAAGTGACAAACATAGCCAGTTAGTTTGTGTTGTTCTTACAAACTATTGGTTTTCTACAAGTTAAACAAGTTTGTTTTATTATTCTAACAGTTCTCTAAAGGAAACTGTTCCAACTGAAAAGCTGAGAATAGTTGAAGCAGTGAGTAAATCAAATTAAAAAAGACTAAAAAAAAAGTCAAAAGAAAAATAAATTAGCTTAAAGTCATTAAAATGTTTTATATAATCAGAGATCAGCAGCGTCAGATGATCACACAGTTTTCTGATGCACAGATTCCTTTTACATAAATTTAGAATGTCAAAGGATATGATAAAACAACTTTTTATTAGAATACATGAGAGCCAAAGAAAGTGAGTGTTTTTTAATGACACATGGATACACATTTGAAGCATGAGTCTTGTGCGTCATAACTAAAACCTTGGCTCCACATTCAAGACAAAAATGATGAAGGTAACTGATATCAGAGGCCTAATACAAAGTTCAAAGACCGATGGCAAACTTATTCAGATTAATGACTCTATTTAAGTGCAATTAACCAAATGAAACTCATAATGGATGCATAGATTTGGAAGCTATGGAACAAATATACGGATAAGGTCACCAATACCTTTCAGATGCAACATCTGACATAATGAAAAAAACACAAAGATGATTTGATTTGTTTACTGAGAGGTCTAGTTTATCACAGGCAGAGGTCCCAGTCTTCTAAGAAATAGCAGCTAGAGGTTCAGTCGAATGGAAACCATAAGGGATCATTTCTGCTGAAACTCTAATGTGATTAGACTATTGTTACATTCATTCACATCCTACAGTTCATTGTGAATACACATGCAGACCAATGGTTACATAAGAATGCGCAGGGCATTATCATGAAACTGAGATGTGCTGATATCAAAAATCCTCATATTTATCAGGAGCAATCACTATTCCAACTATTATGCAACTGTAAAAACTTTGTACTTCTAACCTGGGCTTATTTAAAAAAAACAAAGAAAGAAAAGAAAAACTTCCTTCTCTTCATATAAAAACAATCTGTCTATATGAATTATGAAGCAAAAGTTCATCATAATGTGGTACATATACTGTACCTTAAAACTGTGTAGTCTAACTGATAAATACTATAAATAAAGCATCTAAAAAGTGTCACAGATCAAAGTTTCTTTTATAAATAAAGCCTGTAAAATATATATTATTTCTTGGAGCCTGTCAGATTTTCTGTTACCAGACTGGGACTGTTGGAGGCTAGTTAAGACTCAAAATTGTGGGAAAATTGCAAGAAAATGAGCAAATTTTCCATTGCAGTCTCACTGAATTCAAAGTGTTTGAGACTAAGTGACCAGCAAGTTGTGCCCCTGCATTTTGAATGGTCAGATTTTGACAATCACAGTCTATTTTCGTGTGCATAACTTGTAAAGTTGCATTCCTGGTCATGCACTTATTCACCTCAGCCCACATCATACTACAACATTCTGCTGAAGTATACTTTTAAAATGAAGATTTGGACCAGTTTTTCAGTAATCATTATAAATCCTCAATGTGGTTTCTTAGGCCAGAACTTTAGCCTCCGATGTTTTCTGCCTGAGGAGAGTTCCTGTGCAGATGTCAAAAAACAGCTCTTATGCTGTTGAGACGAGTTGGAGACACATACGACACAAATCAGGTGGGATTGAGATGCGTTAGAGATGCAACTCTGACTACTTTGACAAATCATTTGTCTCACAATTGTTTTTTTTTACATGTTCAAAACTCAAGTGACGAGACTGCACACTTCTGCAACTCATACAAGGAAGTTCAGAGCCGCTGCTGACAGCACAAGACATTCTGGAGACTCCCCCATGAATGTTGTTCACCAGCTACTTGCAACCCAGAGATCCTACCTTTAGCAAGAATTAGGGAGATTTACATTTCTTGCCAGGGGAGCAAATCCATCAAAGGAATCAGAAATCTGTCAAATTTGTATTTAATATGCAGTTAAAGTGAAGTAAAATGCTTAAAAAATGTACAAAAACTTCATCCACAAAGGAACTTCATATTTTGTGAACATACTGTACTGTGACACCTCGCTGGTCACAGGGAAGCTCACGTAGACAGCGAAGCCGGGGTGAGAACTACAAAAATAAACAGAAACATGAGTATGTTTGACAAGTCCAGCTTGTGTCCCAGAGTAAATAAAGTGCTTGCTCCAATCAGCAGGGCTGCAGAGATATATGTCTCCTTCCTAACTCTCACTGTTCTACAAACACAGGAGAGCTGCAGGCTAGGAACTGCTGGACAGCAGAGTTATAGAGGCAGCAGGTTATGAATGAACCTGAACCTCCGCTGTGGGGAAAACAGAGAAGGCTTCAGTAAATACATCTCAACTTGGCACGGACTCCTCCATGTTTATTGGATTTGACCCCCACAGACTGGACCTCTGTACCAAAACAAGAGGAAAAACCAATAAACTCACCTACCTAATGGAGAAATGCAGTTCAACCTTGTTTGGCTGAAAGAATCCTATAAAACGATACATCTTTTAAAAATGTTCCTACCACAGACGGGAATATTTATTCCACATTACATTCACGGCCAAAAATTAATGCTGAATTGCTGTTTATTTTGAGAAATAATCTGGTATCCTCTGCCAACAATTCAGCAGTTCTGGTTGATTGGACGTCATAGGTGACTTTTTGTGCTCAAGAGGAAAAGCATGGCTGTTTAAAAGTCAAGCCCTTAAATCTATCCTATAATTTATTGAGCCAAATGCTATTAAAAAAGAAGTCCTAAAGATTAGAGATCTAACAGAAGAGCTGAGAGTGCAAAAATTTTAAATCTACCTCGATTCCTTTATTTACTGTTTAAAGAAACTAGACTTTGTTGTAATATTTCAGAGTGGTCCTTTTGCTATAGTTTTCCAGGATTTTTGAAGAAAATTAAAGAGGACAAATTTGATGCAGTTTTAATAATATTCTGTCTAGCATATATTGAGAATCAGTAATATACAACATTTATAATGAATTGATTTTAAAAAAGCACAAGCACATTTTTGCATGTGATGCTAACTGGCTGACACTGCAACTTATGTAAAGAAATTATGGAAACTATGTAAAGCATTTGTTCACAACAGTTATGGTGTCCGTCTGCAAATACTTTAAATCCCTAAAGTCAACAAAATGTATTTAGTCAACAAAAAACATTGTGAAGGAGCTCCTTGACTCCATACATTAAAGTATACAAAGATTTAAAACTGAAGTGTACTAAAAACCTACAGATGGTGTAATGCTTAAATCTGACAGTCCAAAAGGTTTTGTGGAAGTATATGATGTTCAGTAGACCAAGACTGAAATAGAGATCAGAATTAATGACAAATGAAACACAAAGTAATGTCCTAAAACTGGTCAGGCTTCCTAATGGCTGTAAAAAAACAACACATATTACATTTACAGAATCTAAACTTGGCCTGTGTCTCACATGTACCGAAGATGATCCAACTGAGATGGTTTGAGTAGGAATCCCCATTGTGTTTGCTTTAGTTTTATGGCTGGAGGCCCCTGGAAAGATAAAGAAAAAATACCCAGAGCTCCCACACAAGCTTTTTCAACACTCATAAGGCCCAATGTGTGCCAAAGAACAGAATGTCCAACAGAACGCACTCTGCAAAGGTTAGTCTTGGTTTTTGTGGCCTGGTGCCTGACTTACCACAGCTTATTCAAGCTGAGAAACAAATGCGTTCACTGTTTTGGGAGTAGAAGAACTGCAAGAGGGGTCAAGTAAAGAGGCAGAGAGTGAATGAGTCACATAAAGTTGAATGTTTGTGTTTTAGGATTCCCCTCGTTCTCTCTCTTCCCTCCCATGAAGGGAGTCCTCTTAATGTATGGTGTCAGCTTCCTGGGAGAGAGGATGCCTGTGCCACGAGGTCAGGACAGCAACAGGGAGGATATGAGTTAGAGACTTTAAACCTCATAGATATGAGGACTACGTGAGACACGAGCTGCTTCCTCTAAACTCCCTCTCTCCACCTGTTTTAACAGTTGGATTTTCTTCACATTACTGATGTCGTCTGTGTCAGCAAAATGAGAAGTCAAAAACTGATTGAGGGTTAATGTAAATGAAGCATTTGTTTGATTTTTAAAAAATTTTATCTGTGCATACTGCTAGCAGAAAAGCTGTTGATGGATTTTCATACCTGCATTCTTTTCACTGTTGAGGTGTTTCAGCAGATGTTCGTCTTTGCTCTGTCCAGAATACTTTTTTTTTAAAAAGCCTGGAAACAGTACATTCTGCTCTGAGAAAACACCATCATACCACACAGCTACACCCATACTTTCCAAAGAATGCAATGGATGTAATCATAAAGAGGGGAAAATACATTTTGCCAGACACATTATAGACTGACAGCCCGTTATGAAGGATTTCCCAAAACACCCTTCACATGCAAACCTAGATACATTGGACAGGCTTGTATGGAAAAATGAGGAAAAGGAGTATGTGTTTTATTCTGGAAACAAAAAAAAAAGAGGATGAGCCAACGGGTTTCCCATAAATGTTAATGAAGGTCTTTCCCAGATTTCCTTTTTTTTTCCATTCGGGATGAAACAAGAGGTCAGGTGCTAATGTTAACCAGCAGTTCTGGATCAAAAGATCTGCCTTTCAACTATAACAGAGAAAAAGAACTATGTGGAATTAATCACACAGCAGGGATTTAACTGAGAGGTGGTGAACTTCACATCATGCGTGATAAGAACTGCAGATGTCTTTGCCACAAAAATAACAGAAATTTAGGGGAAAAGGGCCCCTTAATCACTTTTTACTGTTATGAATGGCATCAACTTAGGCAGATACAGTTGTTATAAACATCAATGCAGCTGATGCACTAAACATTAGGAATTGATAAAAAGCTGGATGTTTGCACTTTAACAAAGTCCTTGCACTTTTAGCTGAATGAATACATGATGTTCTAAAACTGCTATATCTATGACTTCTCTGTTTCAAAGACTGAGTATAGGAATGGATTCAGTCTGTACTTATATCATTTTCTACCAAGGTGTGTGCAGTTGTCAGACACACTAGGAGATTTTAGAAATCTTAACAAATAGTGTCATTTGTAATAGAACACCAAACCTTTTGGTAAACAAATTGATGGCAACACAAACTTCCAACAGATTTGAAAAAAAACACAACACTTGCAATAACTGCTTCGAGCTTTAGTTTTAAGAAAACATGGCTTATTGTATCTCTACAGATGATAGTAAACATTGGCATTTTATTTGCTTACTGATTTGTCACCAAGTTCAGAGTCTGAGCAGTTCTCCTGCTTTTCCTCCTCTTAGTTACCACATTCATCTACTTACTTAGTTAGAATCCGGTCCCTGGCAGCCTCCTTCTGATTTCCTGTCAGTGATAACAGGCTGCCAGCTGTCAAACTGACTAGCTATGTCTTTGAAGAGCCACATGTAACCCATGTGTGTAACTAGGAGGTCCACAGTGACTTCCATAGAACCCCCCNCCCACCAACACACACAGACACACACACACACTTCTAAAGCCTGGGAATGCAAGGCACAAAGCTCACATCTTAGTCTTGGGCCTCCATGCGAAAAGATGCTGCTGCAGTGAAATGAGACGGATTGTAATGACAGTGGCACACTTTTCATACAGTTAAGGGAATAGCAAGCATCACTGCCTGAATCTCAAGGAAAAAACAAAACAAAACATACACCTCACCAGCCTGGCCAAACTACACACTTTCCACCACATCTAGACCGAGAGCCATTCATTACCTTTCTGGTAATCACAGTTTCTCTAAGATGTGTAGTATCTCAGAAATATACTGACCATGCTGTAATACTACAAGCCAAATCCCAAACAGATTGATAAAGACAATAACAAACATCTTCTTTCCCAATAAAAATGACTTCCCTGTAGCATGGTGTACAAACTAGTGAAGCAGAAATAGGGTTTTCAGCAGAGCCTGTCTGGACTCAGCCTTATAGTAACAGGATGAGGGGCTCAGACATCTGTGAGGAGCTCAGAATCGAGTTACTGCTCCTCCTGGATGCCCAAGCTCCTGGACGCTGAGTCAGAGTCGAGTCAACTGAGATGGTTTGGGCCTTTGATCAGAATACCCAATGATTTATCCTCATTGAACATTCTTGAGTCATATCTTACTGGAAGGAGACCCCAGGGAGGACTGTTGAAGAGACAGATGTCTTCTTCAACCTGACCTCAGATAAGCTGATGAAACTAGTTGGATGGATAGATTTATCTACAAGGTGATGTAATTGTTTAAAATTAGACGACCTTAGTTTGGATCATTTAGTTCACCATAAAGAACATAGGAAAAGAAGAAAAACTAAAAAGCGTCTACTATCTAACCAATGTGTTGAGAAACCAGCTTCAATGCTTCTTGGCTGCAGAGGTTTTTGGAAAAGCGTCTCATACATTGGTTGAAAACATTCAGCTGCAGTCAGTTGTTTGAACATCTATACATCATATTAAGATTATTTCTATTAAAATGTTACATTTTAGAGCAAACATGATCTCTCATAGTTCCTTAAATTAATTTTTAAAGAGCACTCCCTCTGAGTGGGCAAATAGACCAAGACAAACCAACAAAGTAGTCTCTGCACCAAAACAGGGTCACTGAACATCCTCACCGTAGGAGTTAAGCATTTCAGCTTGTAAAATTCTTCATGTTTGAATGACCTCTGTATCAAAAATCTAATGACACACTGTTCTTGTTCCCAGTCTGATCCCATTCAACATCTCAGCAATTTGAGGAAGAGTTTCTTTCCTATTTTTCCAAACATATCACTCTAGAAACATCACAGTCAATAACTGGGATATCATGTTAATGATGTATTTCCATTGGAACTGACTAACTGTTTATTGCTTATTTTAACCACACAGTGCACCTGTGCTTCTCCACTCATTAATCAGGGTTGTTCTTCGTTTTCCTAAGTATAACAATATAGTTTTTTTTGTTTAAAATAAAGTCACTTTTAGATGTACTTTTATTCTCATGAACAATCCAATCCAATGGATCTACAAATACGGTCAGGTCACCACCTATATATTCTTGAACTGATTCAGGGCACTGGGACTTTTTGTGTTGGATTATTGCAAACATTCTGAATAATCCACATCAGATTTAAAATAACCATGTAAATGAAGCAGCGTTGAAGTGAATTTCTGGCATTTGCAGATTAGAGAAGCAGTTTTAAGGTGAAGAAACATCCCAATTCCTTCCTCCTCCTTCTTTTTACTGTTGTAGAAGTGGATCATGTTTCATCCCTGCCCTTTCCAATAAGCCCTCTTCCATCTGATAATGTATAGTGCAGTTCAGAAGCTCTTAAAGCTTGCCATTTTTCACATTCTTTGGATACTGGATGGTGTGATCTCATTGGACGAGAGAAGTTAGGAAGAAAATAGCCCTCGGCCGAGCCTTTGCTTCAACATGGAAACTTAAGCTACCTAAGAATGCACGACTTTGTGCAAACTTGACTGACTGAAGTCAAGTTCAAGTGAAAACAAGATGTTCCGTTTTTGTGAAAATATTTACAGACATTTTGAAGATCAACCTGTACCTGCAAAGTGAGAGTACATGTATGTTTCAAATTTGTATCATCTCTGTAAAACAGAAACTTTGTGTCAGGTGCATATTTACCTAGTTAACCTGCAAATATATCTAGTCTAGAAGATTCAGATCCTCATTAGAGATTTTAAAATAATGTTTAGATTCAGGGTTAACAGTGGTTTAAGCTTAAACTTCTTGAGGAAGTCTGTTGTATATTTTCAGTTTTGGATCTTTATATCATCAGCTTTTTATAGATAATGTGAAGAACTATGAATGCCTCCTGGAATTTCTGCTATTCTATTAAATCAATTCTTCTCTCTGCCAGTGAAATTTGCAAGATGCCAGTGGCTGTAACACAAGCCCAAAGTACGACTGATCCACAGGAAAGGTATTCTTTTCATGAAATTCTGCAGCATGTTTTGTCTCCAAACATACTTTTGTTTATTGCATCCAGAAGGAATATATGGTTGTGAAGACGTGCCAGAACATTGTACTACAGCTCAAGTATCTCTGACATCTAAAGTATTCTGCAATTCAAGGAGCTATTCCAGAAAAGTAGAATTCAGTAACCCAAGGTAAGAAAAGAAAGCTGGGTTTGACCAAGCCCAAACCAGGCTGAGGAGAAGCAAGTTAGTCAGCTATCTTCACAATCACACCGATACAAGACGATCCTATTAGAATGCATTTTATCAATCACAACTGGAATAAAAGTTTTAGACAACTGTACAAAAAGCCATTCTTTATCTGGGTGTGAAGCAGTGAACATACACTCAAACACTGATTCATTACATGTTCACTTGTTGGACAGTACTGTGTGTGTGACTGAATTACTGAGATACAAACTGACAAAAGTGAAAATACAAAGTTTATTGAGGCAGCTATCACAACTTTTCATGCACAAGGAAACCGTCATGCATTTTGAGGTTGGGGTCGGTCAGGAATCTTCGACTTTCTGAGTCAAAATTCTGACTTTGGTCAGGCATTCCAGTTGATTTCTCTGACTTGAAAGGCAGAAACTCCAATTTACAAGTCTAAAGGGAACACACCCTAACTAAATGAACATAAAGAACCACCATGGTACCTTTACCGTCACTTCTTTTGTGAAATCAAATGCTTTTCTAGAAATCTCACAATGAGTGAGTTATCCGTGTTTTCATTTTGCTTTTCTCATATAGCATCCTCTATTGTGAAGGTCATTTATTATTTATTTATTTTAATATTCAGAATTATAATCAGCTGCTCAGAGGACTCCATGGTTTTTTATTGTTAAAACCAGTCTATCAAAATGAAAAATCATACTGTTTATAAATCTATGAAGTTTGTAATTACCTGGCTGTGAACATGACATGGGCCTAACAATTTAAAGTCTCTTTGGTAAAAGCTGGCACGTCTCAAGCATACCAATATTGCCATGCTATTTATTTATTTGGCCTTTTGTCTTCTTCTCAAAGCATATTCTGAACAACCAACTTGTGTACAATGCTGAAAATCAGGTTTCATTTTCAGGTCTTCTTGAGACAAGTTAATATTTTACCCACTTAAAGAAACAGGAATATTAATCTAAACCTTTACATGCAATGACTGCATATATGGAATCCGTTCGTTAAATAACAACATCAAGATTATTTGCCTGAAGCGGTTTAGCAATTAAATGGCTCTCTGCTTTAGAGAATATTCTTGGAATACAAATAAAGGTGATCCACTGGGTTTGCTAATTAAGCTGAGTGTGTCTTTCTGTGAGAGTTTGCATGTGGTGAATGAGATATAGGCCTCTTGCTGGGAACCAAATTGCTAGCTGGTGATAAATGGACTAGAAGTGAACAGTGTGGAATAGATGTGGTGTAAATTGTTGACTATAGCAAGTTTACTGAATGACCATAGAGCTCAGACATGTATACAGTGTCATACATACTGCAACACAAGAAGCAACATACTGACTGTATTTTAATACATTTATAAATATCTTTTAGGCTAAATATAAAACCTGCTAATATTTAACAACTATATGCTTTACCAGCTTTATGCCATCCAGTCTGAAAAGTGCAGTAATAAATGGAAAAAAGTCACAAATTTGGAAGGATTATAAAGTTACTTTCCCACACCCCCTTAAAAAAAGGCAGAGTGTTTATACACATATCCAGGCACTGAAAACATCCATTTTGTCAGGCTCTGCTGAATCATTTACCAAAAGTGAAGTGGAAAAATAATATAGCAGCACGAAGTCTGACTTTTACATAATGCCAGCAACCAGTCAATTCGAGCCACAGGATGCGTACGGGGAAGCAGAGAAAGCAAACACTGAATAATGTCTTTTCTGCATTACTGATGCTTTTCCCAGCCGCAAATACCAACGTTAGCTTTAGACGCAGCCGAACAAATTATCTTAAAATGACCTACGATTTTACCTTATAAGGGTTTGAATGCTTTATGTGTTAGCTGTATGAATAGATGTGCTCTGTGTTCTGCAGGAGCCAGGTTTAGTTTTGGGGACAACATTTCTGCCAGCTGGTTAGATTTTTTTTTCACCATCAAGGAATGGTAATTCTGGCGCAGCAGTTGTGGTTTGGAAAAGCCTAAAGCAGATGCGGAAAGAAATTATTACCAACTGTTCTAACACTGTTCCATTCCATCAATGCATGCCATCAACACACACACTGAGAAGCTTCTGGTTGGTCTGAGGTGGAACATTGTTGGAATTTTGTAGTTTTAACATTTCTGCACCATTAAGACAATTATATACAATTGTCTACTGCCCCAGGGCACACATCACAAGCATCTCTGATCATTGCTGATGTGCTTTTGTCTTTCTAAAATACTCTATGCAAACATTAGAGAGTATATAAGCTGGTGATTAAAAAGAGATGTTCAGTGACCAATAGAAATGGGGTAATTTTACCAGTTTACAACTTTAGACACGTAATTGTTTTTAAGTTACTCCCTTTATGTATTACTCTGCTTAAGATCAAAATTTAAATTATGACTAAGCAAACACCTTGTGAGTAATGATGATGCCAGAGAAAAAATACATTTCTTTTTAGATAACTACTTTAAGAAAGGGACTGTCAGAAAACTGAGATGCCAAATCTGTTCTTTCTCAAAAAGAAATGAAAACAAATGTGGACCAACAATGTTGGATCTAACCATGGCTGTTAGAAAACAGCTGAACATCTGAAATGCAATGCCTCCTAGCTCACCCGGATCTGAATAATTGTCTTATATCAACACGTTACATTGAGCACTTTCATTATGGCATCCATGCAGGGAAAAGCATGCGTGGCCTGTCGCCTTACAGGAACAAAGTCACAGAGTTCAGCAGAAAGGACACCAACTCAGTCAAGTGTGTATGTGTGGTGCAACTGTTTAATCAACAGCTGTTGAAGTGCTCATACAAGTGTGATGACTTTGTGCCAGTGATTAGAACATTACCTCACTTATGAGTCAAAGGTCATGGCAGAACATGATGACAAACACCAACTGAACAAAACCTGTTCATTTAGGGTTCCAGCTTTGTCTCCTTCACTGCTCACAGAGCGTGCAGTCATCAGACCAAAACATCTTCATGCATGGTGGGAAACACATGACATCTTTCTTTTTTTTTCAAGCCTTTTCACCAGACATAAAAAACTACTGGATAAATACATACAAATGAGTGGGAATGGTGTAGTTACAGATCTTCACAAGAGTAGAAGAGGAAGATGTTTCACAGAGCAACTTGCTGAAGTTTAAAAGCTTGAAACTCTGCACTTTTCACCTGAATTAAAAAAAGTTCCTCACATGAGAAGCAAAATGTCTTCAAGTAACAGAAAACATGTTCAGTTGCCTAGTTTTTAAACTCTTAGGATTTCATGTCCTGGATGACTGAGAATCCATACAAACAGTGTACAAGCCTTCAGCGTGAAAGCATGTTTAGAAATGGCTTTCTACGATACTCAAAACTAGACATCCAAGAAAGGGCCTGTCATTTGGCTTGGTATCAGTGATCTCAAACTAAACATGTCTATCAATTTTACAAGAATAACAGTTTCTTTGGAATATATACATCAGTAACAGATTTGTGACAGCATCAATCCCAGACAGCAAAAAGGCACTAAAGCATAAATCGCATCAGTCTTGTGAAAAGAGTCCACACTTCTCTGGACAATCAGTGAGACAACAGAAAACTCTTGTTATGTCATAACCATACTCACTAAGTCTTTTAAGTCATTTTTCCTTTGCAGAAAGGATCACCATTCAGAGCGCTGAAATGTCTGGATTGCAGTTTATCCCTGTGACTAATCATGATTGCGTTCTTTCCCGTTTTCTGTTGTTGGCTCCAAAAGCATCATAAAAATCTGTTAAACTGTTGCATAATATTGTAGATTACAAAATGAACAGACACTAAATTGCATCATATAAACTGATAAAACAACTTTTTTTATAGGAAAAAAATGATATCTAATACAAATCAAACCTAAAATGAAGAACACATTTAATCATGTGGGAAAGTTGTTGCACTGACTCACTCTGAGCTGACAGGGCAACTATTTACCTTTAAGCTTTGGAAACCCAGAGTAAAGTTTACAAAAAAGGAAAATGACCAGACAGGAACAATCTATTCATGCATCTCATGTTTAAACTTTGTTAAGATTTTGGGCAAACCTTTGCTTTCAGTTTTCTTGTTACCTCCTGATGACGTCATAGATTCAATCTGAGGGGATTCCAAGAGAGGAACTGAGTTAGTCCAAGGAAAAGGTACAGTACATTCTTCTGACAAACTATGGAAGAATGATTTGGACTTTGGCTTCACATTTATTTCTTCCTTCTTAGGAAGAACCTTTGGGCAGACACAAAAAAATGTCTTTGTAAATGTTCAACTTTGACGTATTTCCAAAAGCACATTCTTGAAGTGTAAGGAAATAAACAAAAAAACAAAAGGAGTTTGAGACAATGAAGGAGTGAGTATAAAAATGCCAGTGAGCGTCAGAACAGTGTGTACAATGAACTTGATTACTTCCGTTCCATTAGTCATTTCCTTTGAATGGGACACAGCGTCGACGTTTCTGCGATTCCACTTCCATGACATATTAGCTTTAAACAACAACGAAAAAAAAAAACTTTTCAAAGACGAAAATACAGCGGATGACTTAATGATCAAATATGTGTTGTGTGATGAAGAAAAACTTTTCCAACTTGAAAAGTACACATATTTCAAATCCCATGTGTTTTATTTTAGCGCACTACAGCTGTCATAAAATAACAGTTTAATAAGTCATTCTTTCTTTATTTGGTCCCGTCAGACTCCATAAATGGCCATGTTCTTCCTCTCTAGTCAGGATTAGTTGCTAAAGCTTAACTTGTTAGTTTATGAAGAGCAACTTAGATTTAGTAAAATATTTCTATCAACACAAGACCAAAGATTTGGGAATTATTGACTTAATTTGATAAATATGATCTTAATTAATATTAAAAGTGCTCACTTCATTCATTCTTCATCCATGACTCTGTATGTTGAAGCCATAGATAAGACACACAGTCATCCTCCCTACTCATATCAGAGCCTTAAAGGGTCATTCTATGTGTTTACCAGTCAGTCTGACTAACGGGGAGCAGGTGAAGACTGAAGGCCCTGCTACATTCCTGAAGAGACTGTGATGCCACCATGGCACGGCGAGAACATTCCTGCAGGTCCGGTGTTTGACATTTCATCTATTTGCATCTTTCATTTTGGTCAGCTTGGTGACAGGCATGATGTCACTGCAAGGATAGGGTAATAAACAAGACGGTTTAAAGGATTATAATCAATTCAAGCACAGAAGATTCAATGTAAACAAATCTTAGGTGTCAGGAGAAAATCATCTTTAGTCCTATTGGAAAATAAAGCTTAGTCTGATGTTGGTAAATCACAATGAATCATATCTGAGCTTCTAATTAACTTTGACTAAAAAAACAACTAATTAATTAATTAAGTGTTTCACTGTTTTGTCAACAGTTTTTATGTTTCCGTTGCAATAGTAAAGTTTTAAGAGTATCCCCTCCATTCAGCCTGCATGTGATTTTATATGTGGAACCTCATGAAAAAGCTGCAGAAATGTGACCAGAGACTTTAAAAATGTTACAAAACAAATAAAAATGGTCAATAATAATGCAAGGACAGAGCCTCAGGTTGATTTGTCCAGTGGGCTGTGAAACATTAACAACCAATAACAGTCTGAGAAACGATCAGGTTTTATTTCCAAAGGGCAGACGCACTGCAAAAAAACAATTCCTTCAAACTAAAGGTGTATTATTTTTTTCTTTTTAACTTGAATGTGATCATTTATTAGCAGACATGCTGTCAGAGGATCGGAATGTGAAACGGAGCACGATGGGAATGTTTCTCAGATCCCAGAGAGTGTGCGTTTGTGTGTCCGCGTGTCCCTCCTCAGGTCTGGCACAAGACAGATGTGCTTCTTTTTTTTTGAAAAAAAAAACAACAATCTTTATTCAGGTCAAGTCGGACTTTTTGTCATGATCCTGGGGTTTTGTGGTTGTTGTTGGTTTGTTTTGTTTAATTCTTGATGTAATTGTAGATTCAGTTCTTATTGTCATGTTGTTCCTTGTGTTTTCTTTTGGATACTTTTTTGTTCATTCCCTGTTTTCCCTTGTCATTCACCATTCACCTGCTCCTCAATACTCACCTGTCCCTCATTTGCCAATCAGCCCAGCTGCCTTCATTTATTCCTCATCCCTCCCAGTACTTACACTCCTGGTTCTCACCTCGTCATCAGTCTGTCATACTTTTTGTTCTCCCACCTGCTCTCTTTGCATTTTGTTTGCTGTCCTGTCAGCCTTATATTATTATTTTTTAATTAAAACTCTTATTTTTTGTGAAATCAGGCCTTCATCTTAGTCTGGGTCCTTCTTAAACCAATCCTGACACTTTTATTAATGTCTCGTACTCATTTGAGACAATGATCCTCAAATACCTTGACTCCTGTGGTCCAACTCCAGCTAGTTACACATATGTAGAACAACAAAAACAAAACAAAATTGACATGCAACACGGTGCTTTTTTGGTTAACAATTCTCTTTTTCCCAGGCATGTTTCTGTCATTATCATTCCTGAAGTAGTTCATGTTTGAAGTCAGCGGGCCACTGAACAACACACTGTTCCGTCTGTACTGGCTGGGACGCTTACACAGAGATAATGAAGAAAGCAGGTGCTCTGACTTGAGCTGCTGCTGTGCCATGAGTGAGAAGAAATGGAGAGAACTGGTGAGAAGGGTGCATAGACGACAAGAGAGAGAATTTTCTAGCCCAATTTCCCTGACTGGACCACTGCTCTGTCTACAGTAATTAAATTTGATTCGTATTTCCCTTTGCTGTCTGTAGGTTTAGTCTGCCATGATTCTGACTCTTACTGCACATTTGTCTGCTTAGTTGTGGAGCAAGAAAGAACTACTAAGACAGTTAAAACTTCACCAACCCGCTGTGCAGACTCAAAGTTCAGGTAAACCTTGTCTTGTCTTGTTTTTCTTTGTGTTTTCACCAAATTTATAAGTGGCACATGGAAACACCAACACTCCTACAAATGAAAAAGAAAGGACACTTGTTCCCCAAGCCCAAAAAGATTTTTAAAGGGTTTTAAAATGTTATAAATAGAGGGTAAAATTTTTCCAATTTTGTCCTAAGTCTCAATTGTCTCAGGTTTTAGAGACTGAAATATCTCTGGCTACTCTGAAGGCTATTGTAAAATCCATGTGAAATTTTTATTCATCCATCCATTTTCTTTACTCAGTGTATCGCCAATGAATCAGAGCCCTGACAATTTGTCCCAGCCTGAGGTAAGTATCCTTTAGACTTCGCTGCCCTGACAGATGCAGTAATTGTGCACACAGCAGTGCATCCTTCTGGATCTGCAACTGACTGAGTAAAGCTTACAAAAATATTTTTTAAGATGTATGTTTATGTTTTCATATTCAGCTTTAATCATTGTTGCTCTGTGAATACTTGGCAAAGGGACAAAAAAAGTTATGATTAAAACCAAGAATGCGTCTCAGTCTTTTGGCAGAATGATCTGTATTAATTAAAAACTCATTGAGCAGTAGGTTCTCTTCAGTGTGAGATATTTTGCACACAGAAAATAAACCGAGCTGCGTTTCTGCCAACAAAAATCCCACACATCTAATTGCATGTAGGGACAACAGAGGAGGAGACTAAGTATTGAGGAGGATGGAGATATTTGGTCTGGTCTGTGTGCAGAGGAAGTGTCTTAGGGGAGATATGGCTCTGATGTCATCTTCCTCGTAGACAGTAGCCTGGAGAAACAATCAATATAAGGCTAACTCACAGGCCTATCTGAGATGGAGAAAACAGCAAGTGACGTAAGTAGATGTGTCTTTGCAGAGTTCAGAGGGCAGAGATTGATGATGACCCCAACTAAATATACATGGCAGGAAAAGGACTATTTAAAGTAGATGACAACATACAGAGAGCAGGCTGGTGCTTGTTTGAGGGTGTGTGTGTGTGTGTGTGTGTGTAAGGAGGCATATTCGTAAGGTTTTAGGGGCTGATGTAATCCCTGTCTTTAGTTCAGAACTCTGATAAGCATTTTAAGGAGGATCCTCTTGATCTTCAAGGCACACATGGGCCTTCCTCACGTCATTAAATCAAACATAAATCTTTACAAGCAAAGCAGTGTTTTCATTATTCAATAAGACAAGATAAACTAAAATAAATGAGAAAGACATTCTGCGTGAGCAGCTATAATGTTCGGATGAGATCAGATGATGAAAGGCAGTTATTGTTGTCTTATTTTGTACTAATTCCCTGCAGTCAGTGAAGGTCACATCAATTAGTATCTCATTAAATAAGAAAATCATTTAAATTCCCTGAGTGCTACAGTCCTAATTAAAAGTAAGGGAGAAACACAGTTCTGTTTTCACTTAGGGTTTACTAATGCTATTCACATTTTATTCTTCATTTACCAATTTTTTCTTTTTCTTTTAGAGAAGAAAATAATTGAAGGACAAAGTTACATCGGGTGCTTTAATCATGCTGTGATGAAAGAATCTGACAGCCGGTAAGCAGGAATACTGGAGCTGAAATTAATGTTTCATACATTAGCGCACACTTAGCAGCATGGGTTTGATATCAACTCCTCATTTAACAACTGAATACTTGGTGATTCTACTGAAAATGTCTGAATATTTACTGGTAAAATGTGCAACACAGGAAGTAAAACAGGATCGCTTATTTCAAGAACAAAAATCCTCCAAGGGTTTGTAATGATATTTTATAATTATAAGTACAGCTGACCAGCTAAAAAGTGGCCCCAACCACAAAATTAATGGCTGCCTCATTTATAAAAACTGGTGACAGCTTCTATAAGAAACATTTTATTTATTAGTACTTCTGTCAACTTGTATCTTCATAAATCAGTCAGCATGAAGTACCTTACAATCAACATGACTGATCATGTTACAACATTATGTATAAGTGCAAGTCATTTCTTGTTTTTAGCTAGTATCACTAATCAACAACTGATTGGACACTGAGCAAAACAATTAGCAAATTTTACTGTTTTCTGACATGCAAAAGGAACACAGTTGACTTATTTGTTACATTGATCTGAGATTTAAAGTCCAGCTAAATGAAATGTGGCAGAAACTTTCAGCTTCATCTAACATAATAACTATAATACATAAATTAAAAAAGAAGACACTTGCATTATGGACAAAACAATACATCTTTAAAAGTAAAGTTTACTTACTGCTCAGTATTTGATTTTTAGATAGTGAGTCAAACTATACTGTAAATTTACATACAACCATTTAGAAACAGTTTTCAGGAACTGATAAATCCCCATCTGTTCATTTAATTTGATTTACTGTTTTGTCATATTGCAGGTTGCATACTTTTTAGAAGTTTTGTTCCGTAGTTCTTCATCCTGAACACTTACATTATAATGTAACAAATTACCCCAGTTGCTGCTGTTATAAGGAGAGTTAATGAGGCAGATGATTTCAGCAGCAGAGCTCAGGTTGCCTCTGGACAAATTTTGAGGTAATTACTGTGCCAGTCATCAGATAAATTCCTCTTCAGACTAACAATGTAGTGGGTTGTAAAGCACAAACAGATTTGCACACAAAGCAGCAGCGGCTGTTGACCTGACATGGCTGGGAGAAAAAGGTCAATCAATAGCACCCCCCAGCAGAGCGGTGCTGAGAAGGAACTGTGACAGTTTTCAGTCAAAAGGAAACAGACTGCTGAAGCTTTGGTCACATCGACCTGTGTTTGTCTTGAAGGGATGTCTGTGTGTACAAGAGTCTATTTTAAATAAATGGAACAAGCTTTGAAATTGTTTATGGTCCTTGGATTTATTTTGAAGACTTTTTTGCTTATCTAGATGTGTACGTGTATTTGTCTGGCTTTGGGCATGTTTGTCTATTTGTCTCCTGTGTTTTTGTTTTGTTTTTTTAGCGTCTGTGTGAGTCTGGAAGACCCATCAAAAAGTAAAAGGAAAGAAATTATGGACAGCTCTACTGGATATAAAAAAGGGCAATGGATGTAAGAGGTGCAGTGAGACATTATTAGTGCAAAACTGTGTAAAATTTATATGTAATAAGTCACATTCCTTTTCTGGACAAAGGGTTTTACCATTAATACAAACTGCCCACATTAAAAACAGGCACTGTTTTTAATTTTCTGCAATATCCTTGTAGATTTGCAACAAAAAAACATCAATTTGTAATTCTAATGCAGAAAAATATGTTTCTCTGCAAAGTTGCTATTTGATTAACCTAAATGGTAAATTCATGACTGTTAGCATGGAAGAGGAAACTAGTGTTTTTTCCTGTCTTTCGATAAAGAATACTTAAAATGAATGTTCTTTAGTGTTAGGTGATTCTTCCTTCTATTAAAACATTCGGACCATCTAATAAAACAAGTGGAACCAACAGAATGTTTTCCATGGTAAAAGTCATTTCTTTGATTTCTCAGCTATTTTTCATCTCAATAAAAATGTTTTTTTTTTTGTGTGTGTGTGTGTGTGTGTGTGTTAGTAATTCTCTACTAAGACACACTGATTGAGACTTATAATTAATATAATATTTCATCCATCCATCCATTTTCTTTACCCACTTTTTCTTCTCTGGGTGGCAGGTGCCAGCCACCAGCGGTCAGTGTGTGTGTCAGGTCGCAATTCCATTATGAATATAAAATTGCATTATTTAATCTTTTTTTTTTTGTCTCCTCCATTGGTAATTGAACTCGCTAATGTGGTTTGGCCACATTTTCTCTGTCAAGCAAGACTCAAAACATGACCTACACACTCATCTCAATTACTTGCTGCTCTCCCACTAAACAGATTTCACTCCGCAATTTGATGGATGAATTGAGACAACCATCTGAGAATAGATATCTTAAGTAAATCAAATTTGCAGACTGACTGTGCATCATTTTCAAAATGTCTTCTCTTTAATATGGTCTGACATGTCTACTGGTGCACAATGTCTGTGACGCATCCGTCAATATTATATTTTACTGGCACTGTGAGCTAAACTTTCCTTATATTCTCAAAGTGCTAACAGTTTCATCTCAAGCTGTTTAAAGTAAAATTACCCTATTACAACCAAGGAATGGAGAATGCCTCCCTAATAGCTCTGTTATAATGACCCTGGCATTTGTGAGACATTGTTCCTCCTCCAACACATTAGTGGAGCTGATTGACCATCCCTCAGTCTTGATAGGCCTCTGCTCAGAATTGTGAAGGCTCTATAAAGTGAGAAGCCTAATTTAAAATATCATAACAAGCCTAATAAGTACATTTTAAGTATTACGATTCTTTTACTTTACACTTTGTGATGCTCCGCCACCCTCTATCACACTTTTTCCAGGAAAGTGGTATGTCAAAAAGTATAAAAAAAAGGAAAATGCAAAAGCAAGAAAAATAAACATATTTCTAAAATGGGTATACAATTTGTAATACATCAGCATAAAAAGCACTGTTTCATAAGAGTAAAACATTGTTATTAACTGCAGAAGTGCAAGTCACAACAAAAGCACAGCAGACACTCTGACAGACATTGTGAAGCAAGGGCAATGCTACTCAATTATGGTTGCTCAAATAACTGTGTGACCTTTACAGTTGATACTGGCAATCAAGCTTCCTGGAGTGTTGATGTGCTAATCCTGTCTGCTAACAAGGTGATAGGCACTTCCTCTACTGGCCAACAGGTTCCAGTTCACCGGTCTGCCTCCTGACCCTGCAAACCCTGACCTGTGATCACATGCCAAGACCGCTTCCGCCGAAGCCAAACTCAGTAAGGGGCCGGCTTAACGGGTAAGATGTCTCCCCCACTGAGGTTTTATTATTAACCTGATCTCATGATCGCATTTGTGGAGAGTCATGCTCCACAAATGCATGCTCTATGCTCTGTGCTATAAAAACATCTGCTAACAGGAAGATGTGCAGAATTAGTCAGTTCCCAGAACTGGTGTATCAGTGTACAAGTGAAATAAAAAAATACAGTTAGAAAAAGCTAAATGTGTAATCTCAGTGCAAACATGGTTTCTCTGTGTGTATGTGTAAGCTTTCTTGACTTTTTCCAATTTTCCGGAAGTCTGCTGGAGCTTCCCACAGCTCTGGACCTCAGCAGATGACTATTTAGTGTGGGTTTTGGAGCCCCAGAGCAATTAGATGAGTTTATGGTAAGCACTAGGAAGCAGAGAACCTTGTCATTGTGTCAGAGTTGATTTCCCTTTTGCTCTAAACATCAACCTGTCTGGGCTGCCAAGTGTGGACAAGGGCCACAGCACAGAGTTTTTTAAGTGGAATATTTTTAAATCCTGCAGCTTTTACTTTCTTCAACAATATTTTGTTGCTAAGCAATCTGAGGGAAAACATGCTTACAAGAGGCTTTGTTATTTGAATACCAGGAACATTATTTCTTTGGATTAATGTGGCTAAATGTAGTAAAGGCAGGAGAATATCAAGAGCACTCCCAGCCTAGAGCCTCTTGTCATATTTTCTTTGTCTATCATCACACTGTCTCCTATCTTACGATAAAAACAAAGCAGGTAAGGTATTCAGGAGCTGCAGAAGGAGTTTATAAAAACATGCAGCAGCTTTGAAACATATAAACAGCGGTAACACACGGTTGAAAAGTGCTGAAGTATTTGGCCCCAAATTGACACAGGAGTAAAATTCTAAAATCATTTCCACATGGAAAGCAAAAACAATTATGCTAAACAATTACAATCTCCACATGAATAACACAATAAATAAAAATCCATATCACCACCTATCTATGCAGAACATTTCTCAACACTATTGATGTCTTTTTTCCAAATGCAGTGCCAACAAATGCTACATCTGCTCCACCTCTGAGGCCCGTGTATCCTCCGGAGCCTCCCTATGAGATTCACCTCTTCACCAAAGCATTTGCTGGAAAACTAAACAAACACAGTTACACAATGGAAAGAAGATGTTATGTAACTAACAGGAGCCATGCAGTGGCCTGAATGTAACCATTTTCACAGCACTGAACTTGCACACTACAGCTAAATCCAAGTACACACATGATGCATATGCAAAATCAACCTGCCATGCATGGAAGTGTTTGCCAGGATTAGAGAATGATCCTTAGAAAAAGAGGAGCAGCTGGGCAGAACAATTAAAGCAAACAGACAACAAATGTTGCTATGGATAACCAATGGGACAAGAAAAAGGTGCAGCAAGCTTCAAATAAACCTAATATTATTAATTTTCTTATAAAGCCTTTTCATCCCATAACTTATTTACAGTACCACTGAGAAAAACTCAAGAATTAATGCAAGAAAAAAATGTTTGCAGACTCATTTTCTGCATAGTGTGAACTCTTTTCAGATTTGTTTTAATTCTTCTAACAGCTTCTAACATCCAGTAAAATGTGACGTCTGACTGTAAAAACTATTCAAGCTGGACTGAGGTCTTCCAGCACGATTCCATCTACATTATATTACTTTATTCACATTTAGAAAGACCAGAAATGATTATAATACACAAAAAATATAAACAACAATAATAAAAATAGTTACATGTTGACCAGATAAATGAATTTGTGTGAGGCTTGGCATGAGAACAAACCACACTGTGACACCCCAATAAGAACTCATTTACTTTCTTAGCTGAAAGTCACATCACTTTTAAAGTCTAAATCATGTTTAAAGGCAACTACAACACCTTTTGTTTGTATCCTGAAGCTTGGTTTGGACATATACTGTCAAAAATAACAATTTCAGTTTCTGTTTAATGCTAGCAGCAGACAAAATTGTGACACAGTTCTCCACAAGTTACAAGTAGATGAAAAAGATGCAAGAGACAGGCGTTCTCCTTAGGGCCTCCAGCCTTCTCTGAGAACATTCTGGCACCCAGCTGATACATACTGTCTCCTCCTGACTCCCTCTTGTGTGAAAACTACGGCTCAGTCTCACCTCCTGTATACGTATGAAAACGCACACACAGTACTCATGTTTGTGTGAATGAAGACGTGCGTATTGTGCATTCATATGACTTCCTGCAGACATTTGACAAGTGCAAGTGTTAAGAATTCTGACTATTGTCATCCTAAAAATACAAAATTAATCATAACACTTAAAATATAATTTAAAATGCAAATAATTTCAGCAAAAGCACAGATTTCCTTTGTCTGCTTTTGCACAGTACCCAAACAAAATATTCCTCACCACAGCTTCGAGCATTTCTGTTCAGAGAACGTTCACTGCATAATAAATGCTCCCCTCCAAAAGCCTCTAAATCACTGGTCCTTCAGTAAACCCACTTACTTTAAATTGCTCACCAATTAGAGGAAATTATGTAATTTCTCATTTGAGAATAAGTGTGGCAGTAACTAAACGTTCTGTTCAAAAACATAAAAATGTAGCAAATGAGAGTACAGCAGTTCAAAAGCTAAGGTTCCATCATTAATTTGTTTAAGATTCACTGAATATAAAATTTAATTTGAAAAGAGCTCTTTACTTTGCTCTAATTGAAAGCTGCATTGTGATCGGCATTAGTCACGCTGAGTAACAGAATGAAGAAAGATGCTTAATCAAAGAGGGTGGTTCGGAGATATATCGCTGCTGTTGGAGACTGATGGTTGGACCTTTCTAAAGAGACAGAGGGAGAAGAAATTCATACAGAGGCAGAATTATCTTTGTACTGTTGTTATATTTTATAAATCCAAATTAAGATAAAAGACACCAGTGACACTGTGATTATAATTTAACAGTAATTTGTAATTAGTAACAAGTACTAAATTATTTCTATTCAGTTTCAAGTCACTCTTAATAGATTTGTATAACTAAAACAAGGGCTTCAATTCCCAAAATATTCTTAGATTGTACCTGATCTTTACTCAGACTTATTCATATCAGAGTGCTTATGATTCATTCATAAAAATCAAGAGAGTTCAGATACAGGACAGTGGCTAATAACAAAAATAGGTAGTACAACCTTACACTAAAATGGGAAAAAATAGACCTACATGTGTCACACCCCATATTGTTCATTATGCTCATAGAGTTCACCAGACATGAGTCCCAAACAACAAAACACACAACCAATATGTTCTTACATCAAGTCTAGACTTTACTTTCAGATAAAATCATTTCCCCATTATAGCATGGTTTTTAAATTAATCCTTAACAAATAGTTTCCTGCTTAAGTCACTTAGTTACTTAGGATCAAAATTAATTGTGTGCCATACAAATGAGTCCCCCAGGTGTGTTGTGGGGAAAAAAAGGCTATTTTACATTGAGGAAACAAAGATGACTGAAGAGAAAACAGAATGAAGCATAAACTACAGCTTACTGCAAAAACAAATCACGTAATGTTCCAGACAGACACAAAAAAAATCATTTTGAAACAATGTATGTTCTGGGAGTTGAGCAGATGTGAAAGCAGTGTTGTTGTCAACATGGTGATCCTGAGGCCCCACACAAACTAGACAGTTGCTGCAACAACAACGTTAAAAACAGATCTGAACTTTGCATTTGGTTGTTCTGCCAAGACACCATCGGAGAAGGAGAAATTAACTTGATATTTTTTGTATTCATCAGCCAGCAAGATAAAAAAGACATACAGGTATGTCTTTAGGTCAAGGTTATGAATCTAATTTAATTCACATTTTTATATCTAACCTTTTGAATTAGCGCTGCATGAGTCCCTCTTTTTATTTCCCATGCTTTGCGCAAAGGCTGGGTAGACTGAAGGACTAAAAAAGGGATGAAAGGACGGTCTATTTAAAAACGCATGTCCAAATGTATGTTGCAGCATGCCATAGGGTTCTGGTTCATTAGTGGTCTAATACTGATGTATAATTATAAACCCCAACCCTTCAATGCAACATTTCTATTGGATCTGCAGGGCTTTGCAGTCAGAAACAACCCAAGTAAAAGCACCACAGTGGGTCTATAATTACAGAAGAAAAAGCTATTAAGAAATGATTATAGGTAATTTCGAACTTGTGCAGTATTTGACTTGTTTCTGTTATAAGGATATAACTGGTTGTAGTCACTGTTTCATCAGTTACTTCACTCCTGGTGTGGCTCCAAGTCACCAGGAGCGCTGCACTGTTTCACACAAAACCAAAACAGCTTCAACTGTGTTCTTTCAACACACCCTTTTCCTGATCCTCATTATTTTTGAACAAGAATGTAAAATGTATATATGTTTTAAGCTCAAACCACTGAATCCAACAATCTTCTTTAAAATTGATTAAAAAATGAATCATGACTTTAGTGCGAGGCATTGTGGACGCAGTGTTTAGAAACTGAAAGCACCTGGATTTATTTCCCATGAGCACCGAGGGAGATGCAGCAAACTGTGACCAACAATTCTTGTGCATACGTTACCGTACTGACATGTACACCATGATGCCATTGTACATGATGGCAGCAAAGTATGAATAATTCCTCAATTTTAATGCATAGTATGCACAGTTAAAGTTCATTTTTTATCAACATGAGTGGCTGTCTAATCATATCACTGCACCTCCGAATAAAACTGATTCTTGTTGCTCGGTGACAACAGAGAAAGCTGGGCATTTAACCACAGCTGACAACTAGAATGACAGGCAAGACTAATGGCAATGGCCTGCAAAGTATAAAATATTCCCTCTGGCTCTCCATCTCCTGCAATCAATGAAGTTGATGTTGACAGTTTATATCTGTGGGAGAGAGAGGAAGTGTGCTGGTTTTAAAAAGTGAAAGAAAAAAAAGGAGAAGTACAAGAGGGAGCTATCCAAGAGTCATGGCAAGAAGGAAAAACACAACTTAAAAGTTAAATGCATGCAGAAATTTATCTCAATTAGTGTATAATGACGTCTCCTGAGGAAAAAAGCAAAATGGCATTGTAGTTAAATTATTTGTGTGGTTTGGCAGGAGCTACTATTAAGTAACATCAAAACTATTTTAGTGGATTAGTTGAGCTCACATTAAGTTAAAAACCTCAAAGGTTTGGCTTGTGCCACTGTTATATTTAGTGCTATTAATACAAAAACAAAGCAGGAGATGTTCTGTGAATCATGCTGGATTCTGTGTTGGTTTAACAAAAATATAACACGGTAAACAAAAGTCTGAAATGAATGTTTTGATGGAATCTGATGCTTTTTTGCAAATTTTGCGGTGGCCAATTTTCTGTGTTTCATAAAACAAAAACAGATTTCTCATCTCTCATGGGATTCATGAGTTTACACTCATCAAAGCTCTTGAAATCAAAGGTCGGTGAGTTTGTCCTCAAGATTTTATAAAACTGAAAGCTTAGGTTGTGTTGCTCTAGTTTCTGCAAAAACAGAAAAAATACAGACACAAGGAAGCTGAAAACACAAAAATGTCTACTTTGCATTTATTACTTTATCTCAATTAGTTTGTGTTTAAAAAACCTAACTAAAAATAAGAGATCGGACTATATTACTGCTCAGAAAACCAAACTTTTGATAAAAATCAAAAACTTACGTCATATGTTTACAGTAAATCAGACTTTTTCACCCCTAAAGCTTCAAGTGGTAAAAAAGGCTTTTGTCTCAACCCTCTGTAGCCTCAGCGAGACTTTTCTCAGCACCGTTATGCCTGGCCCACTTCCTGTGTCTTCCACTGCTTCTTTTCACATACCAAGCCAGACATTCACAAACCCACGGTGACGGCTAAGCGTGACCGGGTCATCCTGTGAGGCTGAGAGGAGTTCCTGTTTGCAAGTCTCCTGCAGCTGCCTCAAAGACTGCACCACTGTACCGAGCGGCGGCGGGTACAGTAGACCCAGCCAAAAAAGGTGACAGGGTTCAAGGTGATAGCATGGGGGAATGGGAGGCGTCAGGTACTCTCATATTAATACACATGAGAAGAAGAAAAAAGAAGAAATAAATAGAGTTATTTATTTTATGCCACTGACATTTTAACTGAAAACTAGTATATCACTAGTATATCACCCATCCATCCTTTTTCTTTATTCAGGGTAGTGGGGGAGCTGGTGCTTATCTCCAGCAGTCATTGTGTGAGAAGCAGGGTACACCTTTGACAGGTTCATCACAGGGCAGCACATCATTTAGTAACAAGGAATTAGCTGTATATTTGTAACACCATCAAGTTAACAACAGTCAACAAATTTGACATAATCCTTAAAATAACTACCAATATTTTTAGGTCAATCATTTCTGTCACATAATTATACCATCAGGAGACTTGACACAATGTACAAAAACAGCTGACCCATCTATGTATCAATTAAATCTGTCAAGATTTACCTGATTTAATTGATTTAACTGATCCATAGATCAATGATTTAATGTCCAAAGCTGGAGTGTATATTATGAGTAGACCAACTTCACCTGGAACTTTCTGTTTTTAACTGGTCTTCCATCTATCCACTCATCCATCCATCATCTGTCACTGATCCATGGTCGAGTCATGGAGTCAACAGGTCCAGGTCCAGATCGAGAAGAGAAACCCAGACATCACTCTCCCCAGCAAGACGTTCCAGCTTTTCCTGGAGGATCCCAAGGTTCAGAAGCCAGAGAGGCTAAACAATCCCTCCAGAGAGGTCTGGGTCTGCTCTAGTGTCTCCTCCCAGTGGGACATGCCCAGAAAACCTCAGGAGGGAGACACCCAGGAGGCATCCTAACCACCTCAGCTGACTCCTTTTGATGGGGAGGAGCAGCAGCTCTACTCTGAGCCCCAGATGACGGAGCTCCTGAAATTATTTTCAGGCTGAGCTCAGCCACCTTATGTAGGAAGCTCATTTCAGCTGCTTGTATCCAGGATCTTGTTCTTTTGGTCATGATCCATACTTCATCACTATAGTTGACCGTTGAAATATAGATGGACCAGTAAATCAAGAGATTTGCCTTTCAGCTCAGCTCCTTTTTCATTACGACAGACCGGAGCGACAGCCTCATTACTGCAGACAAGGCCCTGATCCATGGATCTATCTTCCACTCCATCCTACCATCACTTGTCCACAAGACTCTCAAATACTGAACTTCTCTGCTTGAAGCAAAGGAAAAGGAAAAACAAGATGCTTAACATACTGATAAGAAAATAAAAACTAAAAACCAGAGCACACTTGTCTACCAAAAAGCAGTGTTTTTAAGTGATTTCAATATGAGTGCACCTGGCAGAGCAGTTATTTTCTACCATGGTATTACTACTGAAAATACAATGTATTATCATTTATAAAAAATAGCTTACAATTTTCTTTCAAAGTAAATTTGTACTTTTTATTTGCAAAGTATGCACATTTTCAAGTCATGCTTCCTCTAAAAGTTTGGTAGTTACATTTTAATTAGCTGATCCCAAGAGAGAGCTCAGAGAACCTGATACTTTAATCTCTGCAAGACGACGAATGAGATATAAGACTGGAGAGGCAGTAGCACTGACATGTTACAAATGAAACGCCAGACGAGCACTCAGGCAGACAAACAGCAAGAGGAAGGGCAGGTTAAAAGTGGAAGGAATGTGACAGAAGGCCGAGGAAAGCACGTTCACCTCGTCCCACATGCCACTGGTGGGTTACAGTTGACTCACCTTCCTCCCCCGTTCACACTCGGATGTCATGTCTCCCTGAAGGAAACAAGGTCGGTTCCGGAAGGGAAGTCATATAAAAAAAACGAAGGAGGGCGTTGAGGAATCAGCATCTGCTGGTTGTCTAGTCAAAACAAGGCCCCTGTGCACTGTAACTGTCTGGTTACAGTTTGGGGGTTGCTATGTGAGGCGTGACCAGAAAGGGGTCCGTATGAATACAAACGGAGAGGACTGAACCTAAATATTACGTCTATGAAAACATGGCCTAAATATTGTGTCTGAGGAGCAAAAGTTTCCAGCCAGACTGCAGCCCTAAAGACATCTAAGCCTTTTCTACGTATGTCATGACAGAGTTGAACAAATTTTTTTTTTCCTACAGATTTAAAGCTACACATGAAGTACTCTACTATTATAGTCAAATATACTAAGCAAAACAAATATATATACCATTACGTAATATATAGTTTCAAGTTATTATTAGAAAACAATTAGGATATCCAATGGTAATTTACTTCATGTTAAAATGTGGCAAGTTTAGATGAAACTGGAGAATTTAATCAGTTGATTCACAAATAAATGTTGCCATATTGTTTTACTTTAGCATTTTTGTTTGTTTTAATAATAAAGTAAAAAAGTGCCAGGAAATAATAAAGTAAAAGCAAAAAAATATAATTTTCATTTCTGAGCAATTAAATCTTGCTTCGCCAAACCCAGAGAAAATGGTCACTCTGATGCATTTACTGAAAGGCAGGTTAAAAAAAAAAGCTGTATTAGTCACCAGTAAAAGCACTGCTTTTGAATTAAATCTATTTTTAACTAAGAGTAATTCGAAACAGAAGAGAGTGTTGTATTTGGGTTTTAAGCTTTGTGAAAATGTTTTAACATCTGCAAAATAAATTCTTGGAAATCTTGCCCAGATTCCATCCACTCCTTTTTCTCCAAACAGTTGTTGTCTGACCCAGTGAATATGTTTCAAACAAAAAGTTGACCATTATACAATGATAACAGGCATTTAATCATATATCAGTATAAGATTAGGTAAAACTTAAATGTTTTTGATGGACAGTTTGGTTTGAGGACACTAGCTGAGTCAATATTTGTTGTGAAAATCCTGGAGTCCAGAAGTCATCTGTGTTTAGACTTTGTTTTTTTTGCTGCTGTCGTATTTTGGTTTCAAGTCAGATTGGTCTGGTTGTCTATCTTCCCAGCTGTAGTGAACTCAATCACATGATGGTGGGAGAAGTGGCGATGCTAAGGTTGGGTTTCAGCAGATTAGGTGATGAATGGCGACATTCAGACTATTCAGCCATGAAATTGCTCTTCCACCTCCTATTGCAAAAACCATAAAAGCTGGACTGTTGATTTGAAAGCAACATTCAGTCATGATTACCCCCACACCTTCAGACACTAAATCACCAAGTTCAAGGAAATGTCTTATGAGAAGCCGATTGACTGTAATTTCTCAAGTCTTTACAAAAAAATGAACTCCAGTGTCGTGTGGAGTCAATACGTTCACCTGAGTGCAGCCCATCTCTGTTTTAGTCACTACAAGCCTTGAAACAAAGAAGGAATGAAAACAGATAAGAGAATGTTGTGGCTTGGCTCATTGGCAGGTGAAGATAAAAAGGTATAAATAAACTAATATATCAGTAAATAGTCAAATGTGTTGGCAATACTGATAAAAATGGCAGGTTATAGAGTTTGTCTGATATGTTTTAAATCTCATAGAAACACAGAATGACAGCTATTTAATGTTCTATATAAGAACATCAGGTTTTGGTTTGCTTTGATTGTTACTGTCCTACTCCAGATGAAGGAAAGTGTTTATTCTGATGACATATAATTAAAAGCATGTTCACATTGTTTCTTTTCAAATCCTTACAAACAAAAACACAAGTTTACCATCTTTTTCATATATTATCACATGTGGAATGTAGAAAATGTTCCAAAATCACATGGAATCAGGCTAAATGTATGTTTCATGTGTTAATTTGACATGTTTTCACAGGTTTAATACATTCCACATGTAAAGTTCAAGTGGGTGAAAATCTGGTCATGCAGTATCTGACTCCTTATGAAACCCAACTCTTGACTTAGTTTTCTCTCTCTTAAATTGCTGCAAGTTTCCCTTAGCTGATTTTCCAGCATTCAGAGAAAAGAAAACTATGGCTGGTTCAGGATCCTGAGGCAAATCTGGCATTTGTTCAAGCATAAAGGCTGCTTGCCACTCCAATACTCTCCATGACAGCCCCAACCAAAGTCAAGTCATTAACGCTTAGCTGAGACTGCACCCAGTTATCTATAGTTCCACGTGTTTATGCTCCTTCTCAGGAACATTTTCCGACCCTATAGAAGGCAGACTTAGCCCAAACTGGATCTAACTGAGGAACAAGCTGCTAAATATTATCAAAGCCAAATTTCAAACAGAAGATCCTTTTCTAAGACATCCTAATGTGGCTGAACTGCACTTTTTGCCCCTTAAGCTTGATAATCATGTGAGTGTTTCTTATAGTTCTAAAGTTGGAATGTTCTCCTTTAGTTGGATAAAAAACATCTACAAAAAACAGATTTTAAATGTAAGTTCTAAATAAGAAACAAGGACACCAATATTGTGAAAAAAGCATTAATGTAGATGCTTACTGAATATTACTTGTGCTTGGCCTGTTTTGCTGAATCCCTTTTGGTTCATTATACAGCAGCTGCCTGAAGAGAAGTCAGGTGCAGAGGATGCATTTACATTCATGGTAATTTTCCATCTGAATTAAGGCCTTAAACTGCCATACAAACAGAATTTTCTCATCACCTTGACTTGAATAAGGTCAAATCTAAAGTAAACAAGAATATGAATAGAAGTTGTCATCAAAACAGTCTTTCACAAAACCAAAAAATCTTACATTATTTACAACCAACATCTGCAGAGTGCGCTGACTTTTATGCAAAATATAAAGACCCTTTTTCATTATATCATTTATAGTGCGGCAGATTGTTTTTTCCCCAAAAGATAAGCTGTTTAAAGGTCAGAGGAGGAGACGGAGATGCTGCTCAGCAACTGAAATATTAAAGTAAAAAAATAACAAACAATTGTAGACTGTAGTTAAGGAAGATATTTACATAAAATATGTATATTTTATACCTCATACTTAATGTAATTCTATCCATGCACAATACAGTTAGTTTACTTAATATAACTGCAGGGCTGTTAGTATTGTGTAAGAGTTGTAACTAAAATTAGGGCTACTTGGTTATAAAAGGCACCCCTAAATCCATTGGTATTTTTAGGTATGTCCCTGCCATGATTGAAAACAGCTTAAGATTTTAACAAGTTTTAAACAAAGCAATAATCTCAACAACAAAGGGTTTGCAAAACACAAGCTATTAAAAGTATTGACAGTCGACAGCTCTACATTCTGCTGACCAGGATCTTAAGTAAACTTTATCTGTTTAAATAACCGTTAAAGCTAATAATAAAGCCAAACGTTCATTAGCATTCCTTTCCTCTACTCACTTTTGCATTATCTAATGGAATGGCAGAATGTATAAATCTATCACAGATATGCTGTGTTACTAAAATGGATGGTCTCAACCTTAGAGGAGAGGTTGAGAGGTAACTTATTAACCTCATCTGTGTTGACTTTACAAGAAAACTTGTGAAAATAAGGCAATTGAGTTTGAAACAAGTCTAATTTTAAAAAGCCCCACTGTGTGGAAGATAAACTAAAGAAATAAAACAGCAGCACAACATGCAGTTCCTCTTAACTAAGAGAAGCACACCTTTGTATCGCCACATCAGATCTCCCACATCTGCTCTTTACAAGAAGTTCAAAGCAAAATGTATTTTTTTATCTCTTCTCAAAACTTCACATTTTCACTGGCTGCACAAAGACTAATAAATTCATGGTATTTTTATTCCCACAAAATCAAGTAACGTCCTGCAGAAGAGTGTTATGTCTGCATGACTCCAAACAGACGTGTCTGTCAATGTCATGTTAGAGCGAGTACAGACAGTTCTGAACATTGTGTCATATACAGTATCTAAGCAGTGAACTGACAGCAACAAATGGTAGTCAGAAGAACTAAAGCATTGAAATCAAGCTGTTGTAAACAACTAAACTGATAAAAGCTACAAATTCCACAAAGATAAGCAGTTAGGGGAAATCCTCACAATGTTTGGATGCACCATTTTAAAGCAATGATAGCTAGGGTCATGAGCATTTAATCTAAAACGTAGAATCTGTCACTACTCATCACTAAACTGCACAATCTCAATTTGCACCAAAGTATTCCTGCTCACTTTAATGAGAAGTCTGTTTTAACAGCACATTAAGCAAGGTAATATTAAAATGTCATTTATGCCTGCTTATAATTTCACTCACATGCATGCAGTCATTTTTTTTATTGCTAAAGACTTTTCCAAGCTGCTTTTTACACTATATTCATGCTTTTGTTCATCTTTGTCAAGTTTTCTTCCTGGAATACAACGCAGGCAAATAACCTAATTAACTCTGTATGCCTGAAACATGAAAAACAAAATTGCAATTCAGACACAATAAAGAACACTAAGAGCGCCGATGACGTGGGTTCCAGATTCAACTTGCACCATGTGCGTCATATATGAGATGTGATGGCTGAGGCTAACCATGCTGAGCTTTTCAATCAATATCTCTGCCGCCAGTGAGGCTGGGGGACCGTTAGCACCAGTGAGCCAAGTAAAGTGACTCTGATGTGGAATGACAGGGGCTTTCACAAAGTCTGCCCTACCGTTTCCCTCGCTGTCATCCACATCCACTCACACATAAACAACCTAGAGTGCAGCTACACTCACGAAGAAAATATATATGCACTCATACAGCTTTTTGTGTTGGATTTGCTTAAACTGATTCATGAGGAATCACAATGTCAAACCTAAAAAGTCTTTATGATGCCTCCTCTTTCTTTCTTAAAGGTCCTCGTTGCAAAGTATGAAAGCAAACATAAAAAAATTTTTTTCTGCATATACCAAATTTTATTTCAGTAGGTTTCCAGATCTATTGAGATGCAGTTCTGAAATGTGGGTCCACAGCCTGTAAATAACGACAGAATCTGTCAAAAACCAAGTGGAAGCTTGAGTCATGTGATTGATCTACTTTAGGCAGGCTGAAGTCTGTGGAAGTAAACAAATATAGCAGAATCAGACAAACGTAGAATCAAAGAGATGTTTAGGCAGAAATATAAGAGCGAGTCTACTGCTAAACACAAAAGAAAAGAGAAAGATCAAGTGAGACAACTGTCAAGGATAAATATCGTGAGTCAAGCAGGGCGCTGGAGCACCGGAAAGACACAACCTGGCATTCAAACACATGCACTTCTCCTCGAACGGCAAATCTTTTTATCTGCATACTTTACTCAACAAATCTGATCATAAATACATACCAATACATCAAACTTGCTGGACTTCTCTGTCCCAAACAGCTCTTCCATGAACGTCACCGATGTTGACCTTTTATCAGTAGATAAACAAACACACGTGGCTGTTGGAATCCAGCCACAAATTTCATCTGCCAATTTTTAATTTAGAGACTCATTAACCATCATTAAGAGATTCTGCAGTGAGCAGATCTGAGGTTGTCCTCATAATAACTGTGTGTTACGAAGCAATACCTCTTAGGACGCTTTGAAAGCGTACAATTTGATCAAACTGAGCACCTGCAGAAACAGAACATGGTCAGAACAGACAGATAAGAAGAAACTAACCCCTTCCAAACAATAAACTTTAGTGCAGCAAATTATTAACACAAAGCCATGTAATTATAGAGGGTGTTGCTTCATAACACAGAAATCATCAAATACTAAAAAGCACCTATTCTGTCATGCAAACACACACACAGACACACACATTTATGGGTTTTACAAGATTTTTGCACAAGGTTTATTGTTGCACAACTGCTGAGAGAAAGTGGTAAGAGGTTGTTTTTGTGTTTAAGAAGAATCTAATATGATCTATGGTTCTGATCAGCCACCTCAGGTGCATCATCCTGGAACATCCCTGCATCCTGTTCTGCCAAGAGAGGACAGAGGGGGGAGGATGCCTTTGCTTCCAGTGTCACATCAAACTTTTTTTTTTTTTGAGACATGTTGAATGATCCCTACCTCCCTCCTCCTGCTCTCAGCGCCGGGTCTGGTGATGAGCGCCGTCTCGCCGCACACCACGGCCACGTCCTCCACGAACACGCAGTCCGGGAGCGTCTCGTCGGCGGGCAGCTCCACCACCTCCAGCCCGAGCCTCGTCCTCAGCACCTCCGCGTACGCGTCATGCTCCCTCCGCGCCGCGTCCAGGTCCACCTCCGCCTGGCTGCTCCGGAGCGCTTCCTGGGCCAGGGACGCGGGGATTCCGCGGACCACCGCGTGGGTGTACTGACCAAAACCTGCCATCAATCCAGCCATGATGTTTTCGCTTCCACGCTCAGATCTGAGGGGGAAACGATTGGAAAAAAAAAAAAAAAACCTGAGAGACAATTCTGCGAATGAATCAGAAAACGTGCCTCTCGGCTGACCCGACGCTGGCCGTCAGTTTGTTGGGTTTTATTGTTATTTACTGTTCCCTGCTCCACACAGTGTCAGTCAGCCGTGCCCCAGTCTCTCCAGGCGAGCGACAGGCAGCGCTTCGGTGACGCGCGCCGATCATCACGTGCAGCCTGCGGGTCTGTCAGGCGTTCAGCCCAACAAGTGACAGAAACACACAGATGTGCTGGATCCATCACTTCCACCCTGGATCAGGACTCAGAGCCTGAAAGCATGCTTCTCCTCTTCCATTTCAAAGATTCGAAAAGCTGCTGTTCCTTACAATATTTCTGAAAACCAATCACTCCATCAACAATACAGTAATAAACTATATTTACTGTTATTATTGTAAAAATGCAACACCTTCTTGTACCAACCTATGAGTTTGTAAGTCAAATGAGCAATTTACTGGACCTTTTTATGAGCTTTCCAACAGACTGAATGTGCAAAGTATGATATAAAACATACAAAAGGTTAATGGTGCAGTAAGGAAATGCAGGTCCACACTCAACGTAAATAAAGCATGACTTGACTCACATGACTGACCTATTAAGTCGGCCATGTTCTGCAGGTAAACATAGTATATGGCAGAATCAAACAACCAGTCGAGCAGAAGACGTTTAGGTGGAATTAAAAGAGTAAATCTGCTGCTAAATGTGAACAAAAAGACAAAGATGTTGCTCCTGTTCTTTAATTGGCTAAAAGCTTCAACATTTTGAGTAAAGTCAATAAGAAACGTAACATTTTGGTTTAGAATATGAGACACTTAAGCTTCTTTACCTTGAATTTAAGCAACTTCTCATTGCTGATTATTGTTATTCTCAGGATTTGTTAATATGTAATGATGGAGAAAAGGGAAATATATTTGAGATTGCAAAAGCAGCGCAGACACATTTGCATTCCTTGAAGGAATGAATATCACTCACTGCCTTTCATGCACAGGTTTTAAAGTAGGACCATCTGAAACGAGAAACGACAGAGTTGTAGTTGTTTTGGTGAAACCTTGAAAATAACATTATCACAATCTTATACAATGTCACAACATATCACACTCAGAGTATGTGTTGTAGTCACAACTATACTAAATCTTAGCACAAAATCTGTAAAATTGACTGAGTTATAGCCATTTTTGTGTTAAATATGAAAAATCGAACAGGTTCTCTATCAATTATAAAAAGGATCTCTTCATACAGAAAAAAAAATGTGTCTATAGACAAAATAACAGATAATTGTTACTTTCTTCAGAATTAAATGTGAAAAGATCTCCTGGTTTACATGTTAACCTCAGCAAAGAATGTAAAGCCTGATGAGCATCTACGCCATTTCTACACGCCTGCTTCACATTTTTGATGCTGTTGGAACAAAATGTTTCTAAAGAATGAAAATAAAGCACCACTCCATTCTTGAACTCAATGTTTAAAAGATTTGCACTCGGCAGACTTCAAGAAAGAATGTACACAAACTTCAAGGGCAAAGAATATGAAAAGGGGCTTTCTGCTTGTGTGAAGAGTGGGGCAAGTATGGGAGGAATGACGGGTGGGTGGGGGCTTCTATTCCCCACGGTGCCATCTAAGGAAGGTTCTGGGTCCAGTGAAGCCGTCTGAATGGATGGAATGTTTCTTCAGATGTACCAGAAGCACTTTCCTCCACCACAGGACCTCGCTTTGTCTTTTCTTGTTCCAGATTCACTAAATTATCCTCGACTGCTCCAAACATTCCAGCACATTCCAAGGAGCCCCACATTCCATTTTCCACTCCAGCCAAGATCACCAAACACCAGATTCACCCTCCTCCCAACACCAACACCTGCTNTTTTTCGATCATTCTTCAGCATGGATGGACCTCGCTCAAGAAAAGACCCTCTCTTTTCTCTTTTCACTCCAGGCCGAGGAATTTGCGTTATTTTAGATTAAGGTATGCCCTCCTTCTCTGGCCGGTGCACCTGGCCGGTTCATTGTGCAGCTTTGAAATGAAGTCAGCGAAGGCAGACATGGTCCTGCAGCTGCATGCTCCACAAACAGTCAGCATGGACTCATCATGAGAGTCTAGATGTCTGAGACTGACAATATGATTACACAGGTGTGTGGTGCATATTCAACTATCAGCAGATGAGTAATTTAACACAAAATATAAAGTGGTAAAATGAAAATGAATGACAGAGAGTTTGTTAAAAGAAAGCAACATCTTGTTGGGTCAAGAAAAGTGTTTTACACTAATTGTGATTAAGAAAGTTAAACAAACCATTTCCAAAGAAGACTTCATTGGTAGTTTAAACCATTGTGCTTCAGGGAGGTTATTGTTGTCTTTTCTAATTAGAATTTTCATTCCAGAAGGGCAAAACAGACCTGGCTAAAATGTGAAAGTATTGAGGTTTTTATTGGATTTCTTAACAAAAAGAAATACACAGAGTTAATATTCTTCAATGCACTTTTGTTGACAGGTATAATCAATGTGCTGGAGCATCAGATTTTGCCACCAAGACACTTAAATGCACCAGGAGTGACCAGATTACACACTGACAGCAAGTTTTTCTTTATAAGCAAGTTGCTGTTCTCATGTTTCTCCACAGGGGAGTCTGAGGACTGGTGGAAGATTCTTCAGTTTAAAATAAAAATCATTTATCTGCTGAGGATAAACTGGGTTCAAAGAGTTCATTATCTGGGAAACTAAGAATATGTCAGAGGAATGTAAAATCTTTATTTCTTGTCATCTTCCACTTTAATAGCCCATATGATTGTAGGCTTTGTGCTGTAGCCTATAGTCCTGTACATCTGCTGCTGTTAGGTCTGAACTTGAGACTTGAGCAGATGACAAATGGAAAGCATCACAGTGATGCTGAAGTTTGGTATTTAGCCTCATGGCTGAGTACGCACATTCCTTGTGTGTTTTCTCCACTGAACTCAATCTCTCACTGATGACTAAGGAACATTTTTCTCTACATCCACAAAGTAACATTTCCTGACATTTCTCTTTCTTCGTTGCATAAAAGCTCAGTGCTGGACTCCATCCTACTGAGAACACTGATAAAATCAATTCTTAAAGAGTCAAACATTTTCAGATTGTTTTTGCTACAGTTTTGCCAATTTAAGCTTTTAGTTCCTGTTTTTAGCTTTTATTCTGCTTGTTTTAACCAACAATTCAGTTCACATTTCATTCTTTGACAATTTTCAGCAGCCATTCAGCCCCCAGCATTCATCCTGTCAGAAAAAGTCATTTCTACAGACGTTACTTTGTTTTTGTGGTTCTTTCTCTGATTTTTATGTTTTATGTCTCAGTGAGTTCTGCTTTCTGTTCCTCACACTTTACTAATCACCACACCTGCCTTTGGTTACTCTTTATCTCTCCAGAGTTTAAAGAGTCCAGGATTTTATGAGTTTTAGATGCTGCCTTCAGGGTTTTTGTGTTCCCTAACAACACAATGTTTTGTTCAATTAATTGTTTTTTGTGTTGACCTGCCTGCCTTATGAGGCTGCATTAGTTCTTGACCGTTTCCACACAACTACGTGTCACTTTTGGCATAATGTGCTGGTATAAATGGCCTTTTCAACAAGTCAGCTCAGTGTATTTGTTTGGATTTATTGTTCTAACATTAACATTTAAAACCCCTTTGCCAATCCTTTTTATAAACAAGCTGTCAGCAGGGATGTTCTTGGATTGTACCTTTAGTCTTTTCAGAGATTTAGCAAAGCAAACTATGGTTTTATAAATAAATCCAGTGAAATTCATCTGTACAGGTAAGCCTCTGCCTTGCGTTCAGTTTTTCTAAGATTTATATTTCTTTAGAACTTCACTGAGTGCCTTATTGTTGGTTTTATTTAAGCAGCCAGTTCGGGAAAACAAACCATCAGTGAAAGTGAACAAAAGGAAGTGTTGCTCAAGCACAAAACATTCTAGTTATATTTAATCCTAAATATACTACAGTGGAATCTGTTGTCTAAACATGTTATGCTGTTCTGTTCTGTTCCTCTGAATGGAGAGGCTGTTGCCCACACACTTCCTCGGCATTGATTCTGAGACCTGCTGGCTTTTGAACAATGGATCCAGCGATGGGTTTCCATTACACTGAGACACACGAAAACACACAATCTCTCAAAGTGCGACCAACAGTGAAATCATTTAAACATTGCATTTGGAGGTGATAAAGTTCTTTACATTACACAACAGCTAGAATAATCTAGTCAGTCTCTTTCATAATTAAAGGCCTCACATTCCTTGAATGAATACATTCATGCCAAATCATTTTTATGTTGAGAAATGAGAGATTTAGCTGTTTTGGTCAAACCTAGAAAATAACATTATGCTTAATTTCAAGTGAGTAT
The DNA here is from genome assembly GCF_001649575.2 of Kryptolebias marmoratus. Classification (NCBI taxonomy): domain Eukaryota; kingdom Metazoa; phylum Chordata; class Actinopteri; order Cyprinodontiformes; family Rivulidae; genus Kryptolebias; species Kryptolebias marmoratus. The sequence goes on along the minus strand of NC_051453.1, from coordinate 3,364,137 downwards.
GTGTTGTGAATGACCCTCAGCCTAATGCACCTGTAATTCCAGCTCAATATCTGTAAACCTGTCTGAGTTATGGCCATTTTGTGTTGGCTAATGTTGCTTAGCTGTGGTGGCCATCTTGAATTGGATTGACTCCAAAAGTTAATCAGTTGTAGATGTCCATCCAATGATTACTAACTGAAAGTTTAATTAAAATCCATCCACTGGTTTGTGTGATTTTCACACATACAGAGGCAAAAATCATTATCACTCTGCCCTCGTCTATAATGGATGATGTATGATGGGGTTTCTCATAAAGCAGGTATAACAGAGACACGTGTTCATCTTTTGGCATGTTCACAGTATAACTGCATGTCATTGTCCTTTGACTTAAGGCTTTCTGTCACTTTAACACAAACAGATGCACACATGCCACCAGAAACACACATATAGACAAAAACTCATGTTTAGGTTACTGTCAGCGCAACAGATTAAGAAAATATGAGATATTTCAGACATTTAGGGGCATTCGGGAAGTTGCTTCACTTTAGAAACAGGTTCTTAAAATGATCCAAATTAATGTAAAATAAGCTGCATTTAGCTTCCAACACTGTCCACTTGTTCTACAGTAATGTCTTAGTTTGGTTTCTGTTTGTCACTCCTAATGTGAGAAGAACAAATGTGTGGTGTTATTAATGTTTTGTTTCATGAATTTGACTGTTGACATTCCCACTGCAGAACATGACAGTCCACATGTGCTGAGAAAGACCCCCCGCCCCCTGCCAAACAAGCTCACATCAGCAAACACATAAATATGTCCTGCCAGTCCAAAAATAAAAACACATCATCCACTAAACCGAACTCATCACATCACCATCTAGTGTCCTGAACTGGAAGTATGAAAACATCGGCAGAAAAAAAATCAACTGCGTGGTGAAACCCACGGAGGAGGAAGGTTTCAAAGTTCACTGGACAAACTAAACGAGTCCGAATAACTTCAATTGGGGAATTATTTACTTTGATGGGATAGTTTTTCATTAAAAACCAGCAGAATATGAAGGATAGACGGTTCTGTTTCAGACTCGAGCTCGGAGTAAACTAGAAAAAAAGTCCAAACTCACCAGAGAGGCTCTTCAGCCGTCCTGTTCAGTCCTGCTCTCTAAACTGTGTTGTGTATAAATAAAAAGCTACCCGGAAGTGGAAAATGTCCGATCCTTGTAAACAAACAAACAAACACACTGCAATATCTTCCTCAGACTTTGCTCTGGTTGCGTCTTTACGCACTGCGTTTCTCTCTGGTGAAAATGTTCATCAAAAGGAGTCATTTCAGGTGGCAGGGACTTATTCAGCCCCCTGTGTTAAAAACCTAGATAGGATTCTGTCTCCCCCCACCACCTCCACTAACACAACAACTTATGAGGAAAGTTAACGGGACCCACTTTTCCCCCAAAGAAAATGTGGATAGTTTGCGTGAAAAGTCAGAAGAATTTCCCTGCCTGGGAAACATATTTAACAACCCTTTAAGTTTTCAGGAATGTTGGCCAAAGAGGGGGGAAATATGTTAATAATGTAGACTACTGCCATACCAAATATGGCAATATTGTTACGTCTGAGCTCTGGTGCGCATCTGGAAACGCTTACCTCCTCTGAATAAAGGCACAGGAGAGCCAGAAATAGACTCTGTTAAACGTATTTCTGCCTATACCTTTAAGGCTCACAGAGAAAAACATCTTCTGTTATTTCAGACGTGGCAACATGTTATAAAAGTGTGATTAAAAATGTGTTTTGATCAGCAGAAGCGGCACTGAAAACTGACACTGAGATCATTTAATCATAAACTCCCTTAATTGTTTTTACCCAGCTTTATTTAAGCATGTGTATACATGTATATAATCACACACACACACACACTCACACACACACACACACACACACACACACACACACACACACACACACACACACACACACACACACACACACATGTTTTTATTTCACAAAAGATAATTAAACAAAAGTTAAAAAAGTCCAACAATAAAGCTGAGTTGATAGATGTGAGAAGCGAGCGGGTGAAGAAAATAAAAGGGGAGATAAACAAGATGAGAAAAATGTGAGATGGAAAAGTGTGTTCAGATGGGTTCCGGGGGGAATCCATTTGAGCAAGAGAAAAAAAGAGAGAGAAAGGTATAGACAGGGTGGAGCTTGAGTCTTGGATGGAAAATGCGCCGAGAAACATTCCTGGCATACTTTGGCCACAGTTCAGTAAGGACGACGTCAGCTTCCCACCACCGCTTTATAAGCGTGGAGGTGGCCAGACTTCAGCAGACTGCAACCGCTTCACTCAGAGTCTCATCTACTCCAAAGGAGCCTCTAACGTGAGAGACGACCCGCAAACAGGAGAGGAGAACGACTGAGAGAGGGAATACCTAAAAGGACTCCCCCGAAGACAGACTTTGTTTTTAAAGGATCAATCTTTACGCGTAATTTGCCCAAGATGCTGATGCCTACTTTTGTCGTTATCTTCCTTGGAAGCCTCCACCTGGTGAGTTTTTATTCTTTCAGTGATCCTAGTCCACGTGTAAACCAAAGACAGGAGCCATTTTTTAATCTCTTGTTTTAACATTTTCTGTGAGTTTAGTCTAATTCATGATTGCCCTGTTGTTCGTTCAGGCGCTCTCCTCCTCCTGCCCCTCCGTGTGTCAGTGTCCCCTGGAGATGCCAAAGTGCGCGCCCGGTGTGAGCGTGGTCTTGGACGGCTGCGGCTGCTGTAAGGTTTGCGCCAGGCAGCTGAACGAGGACTGCAGCCTGACCGAGCCCTGCGACCACACCAAAGGGCTGGAGTGCAACTTTGGGGCCAGTTTGGCTGTTCCTACAACTCGAGGCATCTGCCGTGGTATGTATACAGACCCTTCATCTCCAGATGTGCATGCCTTTGAATTAGTGTGGAGACTTTTATCTAAATAGAGGGGTGGGGGGGATTCAGGAGTGGGATCTGAGTGATTTCAACACTAAGGAATGTAGCTAGGAAGAAACTAGTCAAAACCTCAAAGCCCACTGATGGGAAAGAGACTCCTCAGGCAGCCTGAAGAATTTCACAGTTTAACTGATCCATATCTGGCAGCCATGTGATGTCTTTAGCAGACATCTTTTAGCAGAGCAGGAAAGAATAACATTTCTTTCCTTCTGTTTTTTTTCCTTCTCCCCAATGCAGCCAAGTTAGAGGGCAGACCCTGTGAGTACAACAGCAGGATCTACCAGAATGGAGAAAGCTTCCAGCCCAACTGTAAACACCAGTGCACATGCATCGATGGTGCAGTGGGATGTGTCCCATTGTGCCCGCAGGAGCTCTCCCTGCCCAACCTGGGCTGTGCCAACCCCAGACTGGTCAAAGTAGCAGGCCAGTGCTGCGAGGAGTGGGTGTGTGATGACGGCAAGGAGACTGACATCTTAGAGAAGATCTTTGGCAAAGACAAAGTCAGTGAGGAGCAAGAAAAAGATCTCACCAAGAAGAATGAGCTCATTGCAATTTTCAAAGGAGGACTCAAGTCCCTACCTGGTAAGAAAAGTTTTATTCTGATAACTAATATTTTTGTATAAACACTTATGGACTCTAAACAGACAAATCATTCTGTTTGCTAATGATTTTATTCCTTTTATTCACAGCATTCAGACCACAGCCTGAATTCCATATGTTTGACAGCCAGAAGTGCATCATCCAAACCACACCCTGGTCTCCCTGCTCCAAGAGCTGTGGAACTGGCATATCCACCAGAATTACCAACAACAACGGCGAGTGCAAGCTGGCCAGAGAGAACCGAATCTGTGAAGTGCGGCCTTGCACCCAGTCATCTTACTACAGCCTAAAGGTAAGCTTGAGCAAACAGTGAAGCTATGGAAGTGTGCATGATACCAGAAACACATCACTGCATTGTCTGTGTGCATAACTAATCACCACCTCATCTGTCTGCAGAAAGGCAAAAAGTGCAGCAGAACCAAGAAGTCCAGCCAGCCACTGAAGTTCACCTACGCCGGCTGCTCCAGCATGAAGAAGTACCGACCCAGGTACTGTGGATCTTGCGTGGATGGCCGCTGCTGCAGCCCCCACGACACCAGAACCATCCGGGTGATGTTCCGTTGTGACGACGGCGAGACCTTCCACAAGAACATCATGATGATCGAGTCCTGCAAGTGCACGTACAACTGTCCACATGCCAACGAAGCCTCATACCCCACCTACCGCCTCTCCAATGACATCCACAAGTTCAGAGACTGATGGGTGACAAGCATCCGAACCCCTCAGCAAGACAAAGATCAGCAGCATCACTGGCAGCCAATGGCAGTCTAAATGAATGCAGGGGTGTACATAAACTACAATCTTCTTGTTGTAACTAGATTCCCAAGGAATTGTGGGCTTACATCATGAGGACTCAATGAAGTGCACTGTTTGCTGTGACTACATCAGCATTCTTTATCTAAACTGCTTCATATTAATGGAGCATTTAAAGTAGCTTCGTCATGGAGCCAGATGTAATTAATATTTGTACATTAACGCTAGTTGCTGATATCAATTCACTGTGTATATTTTGATCCTTTATTTCAGACATGACCCAAACTGTAGACTTGTGTGTGCATATGTTGATATGCATGTGCGCAATTTCAATTAGCATACCATCTTATATCTTAAGAACAAGACAACGAAATGTAACCCTGTGGCTTGTTTAACAAGTGTGTGGTTTCATTCCTTCCTGACGTGGGCATTCTAGTTCATGTTTTGTGGCAGCTATTGATCTCCCTTCATAAAAAAAGACAAAAAAGAAACATGTCAAAGGATGAATGAATGTTTTAATATTGTTATTAATATTATTTATCTAAAATATGTAGCTACTTTATTTGGATATTATTGTAATACTGGAATAAATTGTAAAATGATTTAATTTTATATGCAATAATAAAACTTATTTATGAAATATGACACTGCTTTAGTTTGTTCTGTTTAATCTGCACTACATAACAGCAAATAATTAGTGGACGGGGTATCTAAAGCCAGTATTGAAGGAGTAACTCCTCCTGTTATGTCATTCTGTGGATCCAACAGATTCTCAGACAGAGGGTCGGTGTGTTTTTATATAACACAAACTTGGATTCTCCATCTCCTGACTTTCTGTGCTTTGGAATGCCATTCTGCTTTCATTTGATCTGGCTAAGCCATTCACTTGACTGATTTTGAGAGGGGGGGAAAGATTAAGACCATGAGTAGCAATGAGTGTGGGAGAATGCCAAGAATCTTAAGTGCTACTCTGAATGGGCTGGGATTAGACACCATGCAAAAAAGACAATGACTATAATTGTATACAATAGGCTGTATACCATGAATGCATTCCTGCTTTTTTTCCACACACAGAATAGAGCTACCATAGAGCTACCAAATTGACCTAATTCATTAGCAGCTGCCTTTAAAAGTGAGTTTCATTTGTCTCTACAGGGTCTTAAACTGCAAAAAGTCTGCTAAACAGTTGTAAACAACCCCTCGGAGCAAGAAGGGCTTGAGTCTCCCTTTCAGCTTACAGTTTAGCAGAGATTAATATGCACAAAAAGAAAAGGTAAAGACCAAAATGGGGATAGGAATATGTGTCCTTATCGACTGTCACTGAGGCTTTAGCTCTATTATTTTATGGACACAATAGTCATAAAACATGTGCAATATCAGATTAATGATTAAATACAACAATTATCACACAGTGTAGGTTTTCTCTCTTACAGGGTTTTATGTTTGCAGCTGCATGGTATAAACGCCACCAGCACTCTTTGAACGGAGGCACTGAGAGCACAGCTCAGGGGCAACGACAGGGAAGAGTCTCTTTTCAGATCCAGGTAGAGGGAGCGGCTCAGGAATGCAGCAGTGGCTCAGAAAGCAGACATCCTGATGGGCGGCAGATGTTGGAAAATATTTCTGAGCAACATGTTCACTTTAGCAGAGAAGCCTTTCCAAATTTATACAAGCACTCCCAAGTGCTCACTTGTATCCACAAAAAGGCAACTTATCTCTTCTTAACTAATAAAAACTTGCCAATCTAGCAGTGCATGGCTTCTTTGTTATCTTTCCTGCATGGCTCTTGGCAATAAGTCTCGATCAAGTGTGTTTAATAACAGGCTGAGCAGGACACATAGACTTTGATTGAGCTACCGCACAGGATGTACCCACTGAAGCTGACATGAAAGGCTTCTGAGATTTACCTAATCACTAAGATGTGTGGCTGCCCTACTGCAGACAGTCAAAACACTTTCAGGGAGCCCTGGTTTTGCTCTTTGTGGCTTCCCACAGGGAAAAATTTCCATCTTGTCCCACAGTTTGGTAACTGCCATGCTGTCAGTCTTTTATCTTGATAAGAGAATGCAGCTTACTTGGTTATGTAATAAAACCTGTACATTATGAGAGGAACGCTGTCCATCATCCGTCGCATTCCTTTATAATGTCCAGACAAGCTCAAAAATCCTCTGCCTGTTCAGGGAGCTCAAAAATCAGGTTCATTGTAAGAATAAACAGAGCGAAGACCTGTTAAAACTATCAAACACGCAGGCAAACAAGACTCTCACACACAGGCGCCCCTGCAATTAAATCACTCCACCACTACCTCATTCCTTGAACCTGAAACGTGTTTATATGACAAAGGCTTTTGCATTAGAGCTCCATCAAGAACTACGTAATGCTGCACAACCAGGAGCTAACAGGACCGAGAGTGGACATTACAACATGCTGGATGCTGCTAAAAGGCTGATGTCAACCATTTTACAACCCCAGGTTAATATTTACTGTTGCATGAACAGGGGGAAAGGGGGGGTTAGAGACTGAAACACAAATACAGAAGCAGCAACTTGTTTTAGAAAGTGCCATCTGCTGGGCAAAAGATGAAACAGCAATTTCTCTGCAAACTCAAAACTCCGCTTTTAAAAACTCCTGGAGAGACTAATACTGATAAAAAAGAAAAAGTATTTGTTTTTCAAACATTTAATGTAGAACTTCATATCAAAAACACAGATGTAAAAGAAGTTATTTCAGGGTGTGGGATACTGTCAATACAACCAGCATGAAGGCACACACATCAGTGATGCAAGTCCTCAGATACACCCTTCACAGCCCCAGCTGTAATTACATGAAAAATAACCGATGAGCAGGCAGGGAAAATTAGTTTGCTCCCTTGCAGGTTGCAGGATTGTTCTGTCTGTCCCTAGATGGCTGCTGCTGGCTACTGCAGTGATTTGTTTGCTCAAACATGCCAAATATTGATGGGAGAGGCAGCATTCAGTCTTTGGGCGTCTTAAGTCACCGCCCAATAGAACGGATCATCTCCAGGGGGCATACATACCATCATCTGAGCTAACTGTTGGCACATATGCTGCTCTTTTTTTCTTTTTAAAAAAAGGTTTTTGTTTGTTAAGCCTCTTAACTCTGAGCTATGAAACATTCAGGCATAAAAAAAGACTCCTAAACTCACTAATAAGAGTAAAGAACCAGTTTTAAATCAAATCTTTATTACCAACAGCCTATCAAATAATAATAATAATTAAAGAATAGCACTTTTTATGTAGGGCACTTTACTTTTTTATAATTACTAATTAAATAATGCTATTTCCTTGACAATGATTTAAAAATGTGTTTTAAATATGTAAGTGGTGACAGACAGTTATGTCAGGAGTTCTGCATTTTCTCTGTTCTAAGCTGCATAATTACAGTGTGGTTCCCACTTTTGTGAAGGAATGGGGACTTTGAGGGCATTCATCATGATATTAAAGCACAATTTTCCCTTTAATACAATCTGGGCGTTTTGCATCTTGTGATTCAGCTGTGTCATGGAAAAAAGCAACCGAGTCTTGGCTTTATGTAATAAAATGTGCTTTTTTTCTTATTTTGGCACAAATTGGCAATCACATTATATATGTCATATGTGCCCTGACATTTAGTCCTTTCCATATCAGTATTGTTTTTTTGTTTTGTTTTGTTTTGGTAAAAAAGTGACATATAATTTCTAAGTGTGGGTGATTTTTAATAAATACTTCTCATCAGCATATTAATCCATGAAGGCTCGGTCTATCGGGTGCAGATCTACAGTGGGAGGGTTTGAAGGAAGCATCCTGTTCATTTCTATTTAATGACACCATCTTGGTCTTTTTAAATGCAAAAGAGCTAGAGGTTCACCTGACTTTCTTCTTGATGTGAATGCTTCAACTTCTGAATTCATGACTACAAATCAGCCTTGAAGTGTAGATATATATTAATAAAATGCCAGCATCGCTGCCAGAGCTAATTATACACAAGTCTGTCTGTCAATCTCCCGCCCAGCCTGGCTTTATCTGATGTCAGAACACATGAGCTGCATCAGATAGATAAAAGCACTCAGTCTCATTCAAATTTCTCCTAATTTTCCCAGAAAAGGATCAGAAACATCAAAAACTAAAGGTTCAGTCTGCTGATGCAACAAGTCAATCATCAGCCATCGTTTGTCACCAGATCATCATTTAGGAAGACAGTATTTTAAAAGGGCACTTTATTTTTGATGACAAAGGTGTAGATGTTATTTTATGAAGACAATTCAGCTGTTTTGTCTCACTCCTTAGAGGTAAGTCAGATATCTAATTATTCTTCCTGCCTGAGATTTGACTGTGACAGTCCACTTAGTGGTATTCATTTAGTTGAACAAATGTAATTTCAACCCCATTAAAATATGGTCACTTCAACCAAAAATAAAAGAAAAAGAAAAAAGCTTAATTAGGGAGAGCCTCCTAATCTAAACTAGAAACCATTTTGCATGTGTCTGAGTGCAGTCTAGCAAAATGCATTATGCAAAAATGTATTATAAGCAGATGTAAAACTGCAGGTGTTCAGACAGTTTGAGCACATCGTCCATATGAATATGATTGCTTTTATAATTCAGTATCCAGCTAAGTCTCCTTAAACATGACACTGCCTCACCTAATAAGGTGTTGTTTATGGACATATAGGTCAAAGAGTTGGACAATGTGCAATTTAAAAGCAGTTAACATCTATTTCTTACTGAAACAACCATCTGGGAACAGAGAAGTGCAGCAAAGTAAAAATTATTAGGTGCAGCCTAATACCAAACAACCCAGTGGCTGTTGGTTCATTTAAACAAGTAACACTGGCTGAAGAAAAGCTGGAAGACTAATTAAAGTCAGTTTGAAACATGACTATAATGCAAAGATTAATGGTGTCTTTACTCTGCCACATACTGGCGTGCAGATATTAGACAACTGCTTTTAACTGAATTACTTTTCAGGAGAACCGAAGCTTTGTTTCAACGAGCTGTAAGGGTGCTAACTAATCTATCCACTTCTGTATGTGTTCAGTTTTGAAAAACTGCCCATGCATAATGTGAATATAAAACATTTCTTAGATTGGATAATGACAATTCCTCTGTGCGTGTGTGAAAATGGTTGACAAAAGCTCTGGAAAGTATTTTTGTCATTCAGTACCTGCTTATCCAGCCTTTTGAGAAGACCACCCCAACAAAGTTATGCCCAACAAACTGTTTTTTTGTAAAAATCCAACTCTGCATGCAATAAAACTGTGCTTTAACCACCACATCAAGACAAATTAAGGGAACTCCAAATTTAGAAAGTTCAAAGCACAATTTAGTTAAACTGAGGCACTATTTCCATCGCCTGCACGGTTTTAAGACTAAAACAGCTCCGAATTACTTTTAACTGCAGAGAAACAAAGAAGAAGCTTTTTGATGGTCTTATTGTGTCACTTTAATGAGACGGAGAGTTAAGAGAGCTGATAAAATAAAGTGTGTGGTGATTCAACAGTCATTAAAAAAACCCAAAGAAACAGATGTTAAAGCATCGGAGAGAACATTAGACTTTAAGTCACTTTTTGAAACAAAGAATACAATGTTCTTCACAAGAAACACTGCATATTAAAATATTCTGGGTTTCCGATCTCATATAAACAGCAGATTTTTAATTCTAACAGAAAAGCAGATCAGTAGCATATTGAAAGAGTCAGGTAAATCTAATACGAGTCAGCCTAACATAACTCTACAGTACTCAGGCTGATAAAATGCCTCCTTTATTGTTATACTGATTTAATTTCTGATTATCTCTGGTAAATCTGAAGCCAGTCTGATGGTAGTTTTGCAAAGAAAACCGTAAAAAAGATCTTGTTTGTTTAGCTAAAAAAGACAGATTATTTGACAGGGATCAAACTTATAATATACTTATAATATAGCTAGTTGCAGGCAAAATCTGAATGATAAAAATTAGAATTTGAGCTCGTTATTGGGGCTTATAGACACAGTTACTTGTAGTAAGATTTTGTCAACCTCTCACAGTTTCCAAACTTCTACACAAACAAAATGTGCTTGTTTAGTTCGTAACAAGCTGATCAATGAAGAATATTACTCACCAATTCTAGAAGACTTTGAAAAAACTTTATTAAAGTCCTGTTCTGCCACCAAAAAAAAACAAAAAAAAACTTACATAACACTACCGGATGTATGCTTTAATTTGTTTACTCATTCATTTATTGTTTCATTATTTTTGCCCTGCATGGGGGGTGCTGTAGCACCCTGAGCACCCCCACTTCTCACGGCTTTGACCGCGCAGCAACACTTCGGCGTATGAACAGCGTAAAAACTACTGCACTCGTGAGGATGCAGACAGATGTGAGATCACACCGTTTGCTTCATCACAGGCCAGACATTAAAGAACGTCAACAAAAAAAAGGTTTTAAAAACACAAACGAGCAATGATCTACAGTGGCAGTTATTACTGGCACCTTGTTGTTATAATAAACTGCCATTAGGTTAAAAAAAATAGTACATAGAGGCTCCACATACGCAAATTGCTCTTTGCAAATTAGGAGACACCCAGAGGTGTCAAAAAAACGAGCATGTCAACATTAACTTTTACTAGCTAATGGAAAAACGAGACTAATGAACTTACTAAGACCTGACATTAACTTCAAAGCGAATGACATGGTTAGTTTCTGCCTGTTTTCTATTAGTTTCCACTTTAAAAAGAACATCAAGATAGAAACTTAAAGAGAATGAAACAGAAAGATGTGTACTCTGTAACCTTTTTATTCTAATTTTCAAACTTTATCAGTTCTGCTTTTTATCAAATCCACTGATCTTTATAATCAAAATCTATAAACTGAGCCACTGAGTCATTTAATTCCACTTTTGTTTTAGGCACTTGAGACATTTTGTTTCCAAGTGCCTGCTTCTGGACTCCACAAACACTTTAAAACAGTTAAAGATTAATTCATTAGCTGCACGGGGGGTTATTAATATTAAATGATACTTACGCACAGCAACAACCTGATACAAATGCCCGAATCAGAAAACAAATCAAACTTAAATTATCAGCAGAAAGTGTGTGCTGCAGATCATGTGCCACAGAAATTAGGATGCAGTGTCATTGAAAAACAAACACAAAAGATTTTATTTGAGAAAACGTTTCAGACAAACAAAAACAACTCTAGACATATTAATAATAATAATAATGTGACAGAGCACTGAATGTTGATTTGAGCTGCTCTGCTGTGTCATGACAGTATTGGTTACTTCCTGTCATATCCTCCTGCTCAGCATCTCTGCATTATCATTCCATCTGGCAGCTGTCTGCAGCATTAGCTGACTCATTTCCATGTTGACAGTGAACACTACGAGCAGTTTCTGGCTCAGTCATGGTGACCTCAGCTGACGGATCCGCGGAGCCAGCGGCGCTCTCACCTAACGAAGGATCCCGGCTGCTGTGTCTGCATCCACTGTCATCAACACTCTCCATGTCTTTAAAAGAACTTTTAGCGTCATCGTAGTTCTCAGAGCACAGAACAATTTCATCCTGATTTTGGTCCTCCTCTTCATCACTGCTGTCTATGACCTCCCCCTCCTCCCGTTCTTCCTCCCCTGCTCCTCTCTTTGCCCTTTTCTCTAATGGTGGCTCAGTTTGGGGAGTGCAAACATCTGTTCCAGCTGCTGAGGAAGACCCTTGTCTTTGTGGTGAAACTTTGGCCTCCTCCTGGTCCATCCAAACATTCTTTGTTGCAGAGCTGGTGCGTGCTGATACAGGTTGAGCTGAAACGATATGACCCCATTTCTGAATAACATCATTTTTCATGTTTACTACTGCAGACGGTAGAACTCTTTCTAGCCCAAACTTGTACATAAATGTTTTTACAAAAAATAAGGTGGGAAACAAAGAGGTTGTTTGAAACAACAATGCTATAGTTTAGTTTCTAGATAAGGTAATCAGCCAATTAATTATGGAAAAACGAAGAGCAGACGTGTGGAAGATGGAAAAGAAGCTAAAAGCTAGGATTGTAACACTCTGGGAAGGACTGACTTCCTGCTCTAACAAGAAAACTGCTGCAATGTTGATCCTTTTCACAACAAATAATTGTTTATTGTTGCTTAAAGGTTTAATAAAACTTTTATATCATGTTTAGAAACAGATTATTAACGTCTGTAAATCTTAAATGTACAAAATAACTGAACTCATTCAAGTCAATTTAAAAAAAATATTTTTTAAAGCAACAATTTTGCATCATTTTTTTAGGTTTTGTCAGCTTAATAAAGTTTACATTATACTTTTAGATTCTATTTAAAGTAGCATTCAGTCTTGCCTCCTCATTCCGATCTTGTAATGTAACAGAGAGCGTTGTTTACCGTTTTCTTTGCTATGACACTGTAAGGTTTGATTACACAAGTCCACACTTCCTCACATGAAGCATTGGCTGATTTAAAGTGAAAGTTCGGGCTCAGCTGAGGTAACCCAAATAGGTGTGTGTTAAAGAAAGCAGACATGATTGAGGAAATGGAGTAGTCAGCCAACTCCTGTGTTTTTACTGTTCTCGCAGCTGCTTGTTGTCAGCAGCTAATGTTCGCACAGCTTCTGGCTAAAGGCTGCCGTCCAAAAACATCCTGAACAAAACAAGAAGAAAAAAAGGAAGCACAGGCAAAAGAAAAACTATTTACACTACAACATATTTCTATTAGGCGAGTTAGAATAATTATTTTGGTATAAATTTATGCCTTGCCTTAACTAGGAATGAGATGTGTCAATAGATTTTTTTTCAAAATAAAATGACCTCACAGCTTTAACTTGTAGAAACACCCTTACAAATAACAGACATGTGTCACTGATGAATCAAAAGCTCTTCTTGTTTCATCTTTTAATGAATTCACAGACAAACAGCAGCCCAGTCGTTTTATCCACACGTTCTCCTGTCTACACTCAAACTGGGCTTTTAGTGAGAAAAGCAGATATTTTAAAAAAAAAGCTTTCCAAAGTGAAGATCTTTATAAACCCTGTTTATGGTTACTCTTTATAAAGAAAAGATTTCCATTTGATAATGTAGCAGCCTTTTTCACACAAGCTCAAAATCATTTTGTGATCTACAAACCAAAACATCTCTGGAGATGGTTTGCAGTATTTTTTTTAAATGTGGACATTATAGCCACCTAGTGGTGTACCATGGGTATTTCAGCCTTTTTATTAGAACGTCTAGATCATGGGTGGGCAACCCTGGTCCTGGAGGGCCACCATCCTGCATGTTTTTCTTGTTCCTCTGCTCCAACACACCTGATCTGAATCAATGGGTGATTAACAGGCTTCTGCAGAACATGAAGAGGTGATTTAACCACTGAATCAGGTGTGTTGGAGCAGGGAAACAGGTAACACATGCAGGATGGTAGCACTCGAGGACTAGAATTGCCTATGCCTGGTCTAGAAAAAGTAAAAATACTTTTTTTTCTATTTAAAAGAATATCCAAAGCAGAATAAATGGGGCTTGAACCAACTGCCTTTTTCATAAATGTATCTTTAATAAAACCCTTTCAAGCTAGGTGTGGGATGCCTTCTTCCCATCTTGTTGTAATTTAGATAAATACCAAAACAGCATATAGAGCTTTAGTCAACCTGTTGCTGTTATGCCTCTGAGCCACTAAGGGACGTAGTCACAGAGCTGAAACAGTCAATAGTGTTAAGGCAGGCCAGCGTCACAGCTCAAGGCTGTGATGTAGTGATGGCAGATTGTCTGTGTCACCCGGTGGCCACGGGATTTGGACTGGGATAGAGTTACATGCCACACCTCTGATGGTTTTGTGATGTTAGTTGAATAACACTCATGGTCAGGTCATTGAATTATGTACTCTGTCCAAACTGGTTAGCATACTTTATTTTAGCTAACCTTGGCACATTAACAGCCAGACGTCTGTGATGGTTGGAGACTTTGAAAGTCAAATAATGCAATTTCACAAAATGACTGGAACCAAATTAAAGTCAACGTTTTATCTCAAAGACTCAACCTTAGCTGGCTAAGTACATTTTTTCAGCTAATTTTTTTTTACACTGGCTAACTGCATGCTGCAGACCCTAAGCATGACTTTGTCCTTAGTAGATATGCCACAGTGTCCAATTGCTTGTTATCACTTCCTGCCCAGCTTCCCAGGCCATGGCATGTGTAATTATCAGGATGTTTCAGTGGCGAACATTATAGGAAAACAACATGATACCAGGGCCTTATCACTAAAAACACACACACTCAGACTAAATTGACCTCATTCCTCATTTGTCCAGTCTGTTCTGACAGTATAATGATACTGGGTTTGAGTGGTATTCTGAGTTCATGTAACCTCGCTGCCATAAACACTTTAACAATTCTTTGCACATCTAAGAAGGAAGAAAACGCGGAGCATGCCTCCTCATGATATGTAGTTCTGATTTCACATGACTGACACCTCTCGACCCTAAACACCCAGAGCTGGAAGAATGACAGCTGAGTGAGGGAAAATACACACTGATATCCTGCTTTCTGTTCAGAACTCATGAAAATGACCTCAAGCCATGTTTGATCCTCTTCTTGGCCGCAGTTTCTGTTGAGGTTAAGTTGGTGCGTATGATGCTAAGCAGAGCATGCTCATTTCCGTTGGGGTAACATGTTGCCATAGTGAAAAATAAGGGAACAGAGAGTCTTGAAGCCTCAGCTGGAGAAAGCAGGACATGATACAATGCTGATGGAATTGGCAGAGACTAGAGAGCATGGCGTCTTGGGACTGTGTAGTATTTGCTTAGCAGCAAAAAGGCAAAAAAACAAGATGTAACTCACATGAGTTAGTAATAAAATGTGATAAGAGTTTTCTTACCTGGTCCTTTCAGTGGATAGTCCTTCCAGTAATCTCTAAGAACAACATGCAGAACTGGATATTCAATGAGGGTTTTGTAGCTCAGGTTATCCCTTAGGCTCTTCTCAATGTCCAGCTCATGGTACCTAATTTTAATCAAATTGACACAAGTAAGAACAAAAAGGGGTCATTACCATTTAAAATCATTTTAAGATGAACCAAGGTGGAAAATTAACATTTATTCATTCATTTAGGGTACAAAAATGACTTTTTAAATTAAAGAGTTAACAGAAAATTGGTTTCTCGCTGACAAAATTAAAATGTTGTGTTACCAATGTTAATGCTAGGCTTTTACCAAGAAACAATACTGCAGATACACAAGAAGCAGCTGCACAAAATAATCCTGTCATGTCTTAAACATGGTCACAGACGGCTAAAAAGTTAAAATGGAGCTTTTGGAGAAGTGCTGCCTCTGAACTAAAAAAAAAAAGCAAAAACTATGCTGTTAAAACCAAAATACAAAAAAAAAACTATTTATGCATTTTAGATACAGGATGCAGTGATGGGCATCATTCCCAGTCCCCCCCCCCCAAACATTTAACTTAGAAGGACAAAAACTTTTTAAATTTATTCAACAAAACAGGCAGCTGTGAGGGTTCGATCTGATAAACCACAGAAAAGACCCCTGTAGGTTTCAAATATTCTGCAAAAGTGATATTTCTAACAAATCGAACCAAAGGGATGGAAAATGTGACTGTAGAGCTGAAAACATTATTTGATCCACATGTTTTCAAGCAAAAATAAAAAGGCACAAAAAAGCAAGAAGTAAATAATCTAAAGCTAAATCTTTACAATAAATGCTTCCATTTATAAATGCATACAATTTGCAAACTTTATTTAGGTCACTTGGTTTTATGTCAAACTTGTAATGATTTTACATTTGTGATTGTAAGTTTTTTTTAAATACGGAAGTTAAACTAAAGCATTCTTGTTTGAAAACATTAATTAAAGAAAACAGATCATGGCTCCCTGTGGTGTTGATGAGATTGTTAAACCTGTCTACTTCCAAAAGCACAACTGGGCGGCTCAGCCAAGAACACACACACATCTGGTGTCTATATAATGTTCTGGTGAGTGAACAGAAGGCTGGGCTCATGTTCTCTTCGGGGGGGTCCCTATTGTTTTCCTTTCCACTCTGCGGAGACTTAACAATAAAGAAATTACAGCAAAGAAACAAAGCAGACATTATGATACTGTACAAAATAATTGCTGTATTTGTAGAACATGATGTTGACTAACCTCGAAAGGAACATAGCTGCTCGTGGAGCTGGCTAAATGCAACCCAACAGAGGAAATGTTTTTCTTATAGTTTATGACACTCTGCTTCTTGTAAAAACTTGTTCAAAGAAAACTAAACACCATTTGAAAGTAAAAGTTACAGAATAAATTAGAAAACAGCAAAACAGAAGTTAACTTCCTTTTCATGAATTAATAAATGCTAAACGTCCTAACAGGTCTGTGAATGAACTGGACTCATTTAAATGAACATAACTAAACTTTTTAATTAAACTTTAACATGATTCAGACTGTATTTATGTACAGAGCCTCGATGGATAATTTTGACATGCTAGACTCTGTTAGAATAAAACTTTGACCTTAGGTTTAAATAAAGTAAATACTTTGGATTTTAAAACCTAGTTTTATTTGCTGAACTGTTCCTTCTTGTCTGATAAACCAAAAAAGTGACAATCTTATTAAAGTCCAGGTCAAACACAACCAAAGCCTTAAAGTTCTGCCTATTCAAGGCAAAGCTCCTTAAACCTTTTTTAGCATTATTAACAAAAGCAATTATTCAAGCCAGCTTTAGAACAGTTTACCTCACTGATGTTTAATTATATGAGAAAGTAAAAGAAATCAATTCAGACCTGATGCCAAGCAGTGTCATCCTTTAAGCATCTGCAGAATCTCACTTCCAAAAAATAATGTTTGACTTCACTCTGAGTTCATCCAAAGCACCAGATAATTTAATGCAATATTATTGGCTTCTGCAATTGCCTTTAATGACAATTCCAGACAATAATTTCAGGATTGTCAATGAAAGACCAGCTGAGCAGAACCAAACCTGAGCTTTAGGGCAAGATGAGGAGGAGCAGACGGACAAACTCCGGAAAAGGTTTGCCACAAATATGTAATCGAAAGCTCGGCTTGCACAGGACGTAAACATCCTTGTCTCACAAGGCAACAGCACTGGTCAAAAAGGCAAATAAATAATAATTTGAAAAAAAGCATGCTCACAAAGGTGTTTCCTTTTGAGCTTGTAATATAAAAACAGAATCTTTAAGTCTGACACATCAGGAGGCAGGGATGCTGTGTGGACATTGGCCGACTGAGAGGAAAGGCAGAAGTAAGGGAAAATAGGAGAAGGCATGAGTGGAATAAAAAAAATAACAAACATGAAAAAATAACACAAAGAAACATCCAGAAATGTGTGAATGCTACTTTTGATGCACAGTCTCTTTCCTTTCCAGTAGGAGGATGCTGCTTACACAGCTATGTTTAGTTAAGCACAAGAACTCCTTTCTTGGTGTAGCCTGATATTCCCAGCAGACATTCAACAACAACATGCAGTCATGCCTTTTAATGGTCAATAACAGTGACTTCATAATGATATTAATACAAGTCAAAAGTAAAGGCTTTTCTCTATGACAACATTATTTCAGAAGTATAGGCCTGTTTGGGGCTGAATGCCTTGACCTTGTTTGGGATCCCTAAAACAGGATGAGCCTTTACTTTGGAGGGGCCCCTCTTCTAATTAGCATTGCAATCAGTGGCCACAGCCTTCTTATGTAACTGTACTAAGTTAATGCGAAGTAATGAGTCCTAATTTTGCCCATACTGGTAATATTGTATAACAAACTTAATTGCTTGTTATGCAACAATACCAAAAAAAAAAAACGTTTACAGAGTGCCAAAGTTGAACAGTGTGAGAGTGATTTATACCACTCAATTAGTCATTACTAGAAACCTGACAAGACCCACACACAACATTCCTGATGTACTTGCTGTGCCACACAGCTGATGAAAATGGGAATAAAAGCTGTTGGGAACCGCTTGTAAAATTTTTCCACAAACTATACTTTCCCTAGAATATCGAATGTTGACTATGAATCATCATTGCAAACAAATCCCAACAAGAAGCAGCAGAAAATGCCTGTGCTTGTCTGGCCTTCACTTTGACATGAGCAGTTTTTGTAATATCCCCAACCCCACCTACACAAAGGGGCTGCTAAAGAGGAAAAATACAGGTAAAAAACAAACCCATGGTGAAGGATGAAAAGTGTCTTGGAATTTTTCTTATGTTGTATACTTAGAGATACAATCGAAGACTTACATATTTCACCCTCCAAAGTCACTGCTTTCTCATTTAGCGGTCATCACAACTATGAGCCTCTTACCTCTGGTAATAAGAGTTTTTGCTCATTTCTCAAGACAAACTGTTGTCAGCACAATGTGGGCAAAGCACAATCTACACAAGCAAATAGTTCCTGCATGTCAAAGTCAAGGAAGTGGCAAAAGTTCACTAATACACTTGTAAATACTCAAAACTGTAGTAGCACAGTTTTAATGTGGCAGTAAATAAAATCTTTCTGAAGAGAAGAAATACAAATCTGACGGTTTTATGACAAAACTATAGATTAAAATAAACAAACCTGTAGTTACTCACTGTTTAACTCTAGCTTGTGGTGAATGTTATTATAAAGACAACCTTGTACAGGTGTGGCACCAGATTTAAAGTTTATTTTAGGCTATTCATCTAGGTAAAAGGTTGCAACCTGACAGCTCAGACTAAGCTTTGGCACAAACCTACACTCATCTCTGAGTCATTCCTACAACCATAATTTATCAGCTTAAGAAAGAGTGCAGCCCAGCCTACTGGGCTAAGCAATAGAAGCATGTGTTTGTGTGTTTTACAAAGATGAATGATGGGATGGGAGGGTTCATGACGTTTCATCTAGGCTGGGGGTAATGGTTATGAGCATTCATCAATCACTCTATGAAAAAATGGAAATGGAAGCCAGTTAAAGACACCAACAGAGGTAAAGCAAATAGTAGCTATTATCACCAACCTCTGACTTCCTCAAAAAGTAGGAACTAAGTAAGAAAAGGAAGAAAGAGAGGAGCACACAAGACAAACTATGAAAAGGTCAGAGAAAATGCAGGAGCACTGACTGGATGATAAAGATGAAGTGCTGGCAAACCGGAACCAAACCAAAAAAGGCAAGGAAAAGAAGCCCCTGCCTTGCAGTTACTTTGCCAAGGATCTGCGTAGGTTTGCAGACATTTACAAGACAGTGATGCCATATTAACAAGTTTGACGCTTTCATACACACTGAATAAATCACCCAAGATTTGCTAGATGTGTCAAATAGTGCAGTCATCCATAAAAAGATGCATGACCAGTGAGAAGATTCTGACAATCTTTTAGAAATTACAGACATGCCTTCTGGTAACGTTTGATGGTTGCAAAATGAATTGTTACAATATGAGATTGACTATATGGAACTCTGTTTTGAGATCAAAATTATTTATCAAGACAAAAAAAAATAAAAGTAGAATGTCAGAGAATGCTGAGCATTAAGCAGAGAGTCAATCTCACCTCACAGAGTTGGCTTTTCTGCCCTCTGCTTTCATGAAAACTTTCACGTGATTGAATGGATAATGCACGTACATCTTCAACCTGAAACAGAAATTCACATTAACACATCTCTTAAAAGGTAAGAACAAAGCATACAGCTAAACTGATATGACCTTTATCAGGTGGTCAGAGCAAAGAGCTGATTGACTGAGTGCAGCAAGGCAGAGACCCAGATGTACACCGATATGCTGAGAGATGTTCACAGTTTCCCTTACGGCCCTACCTGCACCACATACAGTGGTTTAAACACACTACAAAGAATACTATTTGTGATCTCAGTTAAAGGACTTAAGACCAATTTACATTTGACAGCATTTTGTTGCCTTTAAATTCAAAGGTTTCTTTGAACTAAATATAATAAAGTTGCCTCCTGCTCTTTTCATTGAGCTGAATCAGAGTGAATAGTTACAGTCACAACATTTTTTGTTACATTAAGCTTATCAATATCTTACAACCTATGAGATCTATTTGTTTGTGATAGAAAAATACAGAGGGAGAGGTGGTCAACCAAGACTGCTCTACAAGATGAAGTTGGTCTGTTTTGAAGAACTTTCTGAGTTTCATGCTGCTGCCTACAATGACTGAAGATGCAGGAGCTCCTGACAGAAGATCCTGCACCAAGAGCAGCTCCAGCCACCTGACAGCCCATAACAAGTTAAATCTCATGGATGGAGTCTGTGTTTAAAAATCTGGCTCCACACCAAGTCAAACATCTGTTCAAAGAGGTGAACCTGCAGACAATTTAATTTTCAGGCTTTCATATGGTGTTGACGGTGAACGGTATAAATGATGGGTCAGGAGAGCCAGATTACTGGTTTTGTAGAAGTTAGAAATACTAGATTTTCTGGAGTCAAAGAACCTGCTTTGTTCAAAGATTTGCAGTTCATGTTGAAAGAAAAATGAAGGCAAGTCAAGTAAAAGCAACATTCTATAGATAAATGTGGAGACAGGTAACACTTGAAAAGAACCTAACTGCAGTCACCCAACTTGTGACTTTGGTTTTTACCTTCAGTTTAGTCAGATTAGGTCCACACAATTTTCTGGGAAGGAATGTTGGAGGAAATGGAAAGACTGCATGTTTTCAACAGTGAACCAGTTGAGCAGCAGTGGTTTTACCTAAAGTTTGAGGATTTTCAAGCCATAAGTCAAAGTGATGCTTGAGTTCAAACTCTACCATGACATTGTTTAGTAGTACATGTTATACATGTTATATCCATTCAAGGAATATGTTGTCTGGAACCATGTCAGGGAGGTAGTGCCTGAAGTGGAAAATGATGGCGAGAACAGCTGAGTCATGGTAAGTTCAATCACAGCATGTAAAAGAGTCTTAAATGTACATTTTAAACAATGTAGACATGAAGATGATGACTTTCTAGTATTGGAAGTCTTAAGATCTCTATAAACAAATACAAACAACAAACCACACAGGATAGAAATCAGACCGGGGGACAAAGCTCACTTTTGACGAGATACAGGATCTGAGTCTGTAGGGTGAATGTAAGCAGTCAGGATCTGGATCAATGTTTGTTCGTCAGACACCCTACAAAAACAAAAACAAATAAAAGTTAAGAAGGAGGAACAATGTGGGATCAGGAACATGAAAATCAAGTCAAACTATGGTCAGATCATATTCAGTATTGATATAATTTGTCATGTGATACTAAAGGATTAGCAAACACCTTTATGGATTTAATAATCAATAAATATATTATTGTTGTATAACTTACCTCCTCTGACTGAACTCTGTATTGCTCTGAGGAAATATGAGCTTCAGGTGCCACAGGAATCGTTTTTCCCTAAATGAGATACAGAAAATCCCACTTTTAATTCAATCATTAGAAATAAGATTGTCCTGATGCTTGTTTTTCAACAACACCAAATAACATCTGTGGCCTGAAAGTTTTCCCTTCACAATCAAAACAAATTCCCTCATTTTAATTGAGAGCATTAAATGGATTCAGCCATAATCTGCCCAGGACCTTACAACTTGCTGCTTCCAAAAGTTTGTTTGTTAGTGTGACTTTGTCCTCATGTGTACATGGAAGAAAAAAAAGCTGGAGAAGATCCGAGTTGGAGACGAAACCAGCTAGTGGATACTTCTTCTGTAGTAATGTTTTGACCGTTAACAAAAAACACATGGTTGGATTTTCTGGGTTGTTTACAAGCAAAGAGTTATTTAAAAAACACAGTTACAAAGTTCATATCTACTACTGTTGTCAGAAACGGCCAAGAAAATGGAATTTATAAAATGCTTGGGGAAAACATCCTAGATTTCAGCTTTAGTCGTTATTTTACAA
Organism: Kryptolebias marmoratus; assembly: GCF_001649575.2. Taxonomy (NCBI): domain Eukaryota; kingdom Metazoa; phylum Chordata; class Actinopteri; order Cyprinodontiformes; family Rivulidae; genus Kryptolebias; species Kryptolebias marmoratus. The sequence continues at coordinate 3,342,022 of NC_051453.1, read as the reverse complement.
TAATTCACAAAAAATAATTCAGTCTTACAGGCTTATCGGTCTATGTCAAATCACACAACAACTTTGTACAAAGAAATACTAATGGCTTCATAAAAACAAGACTATATAGGAATTAATTGCTGCTGCCCTGAAAGAACAGGGTAAAGGCCTTTTGCTCAAACAGCAACATGTTCTGGTCTCCAGAGTCACAGTGTCAACATTATGGATGTTGAGCATAACTACAAGGGGCTGATCAACCAAAACCACAGTTTTCCATAAATAAACTGGAACTGATTCATTGAGCAGCTCTTCAGCAGAGAAGCAAGGCCTTGATGGATGAAATGAAGATCAAACCTAACCTCAGAGAGATGAAAAGTCTAATTGTAAGGCACATGCAAGAAGCCTTGTTATTACGGCTTCAGGATTCACCAAGACAGATTCAGAGCGGAACTTTATTTGATATTTCTAATGTGCTAACTTTAGTGGTATATTTACTTATCTACAGTATAAACAAAGTTCTGCCTAGTTATCTTGGAGAGATATCAACACAGCCCGAGTTGTGAGAAACATGTTGTTCTTCCTTGAAAACAAGTTAATTTCACAAGAGGTGACCAATAGATGAAGCAACTGATTAAAGTTCCATTTAATTATTGCAGTGTCACATGCATGATAAACAGACAGCTGTTAAGACTTGACAAGTGATTTTAATGCCTCCAACTAGCAGTGATGACCATAGAAAAACTAAGAACTGTTGCCAGGATGTTAAATGGCTACAGCTCACCAGTGCATTGAAGACCACTCCATCTAATTTAAACAGACATTTGGGATACTGTGGCACAGGCCTGCAAAAACTTTTAATGGTGTTCATGGGAGGAATGTGTCAGGTGGTATTTTAGACTTCAAATGATGGAACAAACAAGCCTGGAATTCATTTTGAGGAGCCATGCACGAAAGGACACTATCATGGGGTTGTTGTGCCTTCATTGATGACTCTAGGGTGTTTATTTTGTTGGAACATTACCATATATTACAAATAGACACAGGAATGGACCCTAGAAGCTGAATGAAAACAAAATGAGCACCGTCTAGTAGACTGGCTACAGTAAAAGTTTTTAGTCCATGTAAATGAACTTTCTTTGGTTCACATTGTTCTTATCTTGCTGCTGTATGTTCACATATTATTTTTTAACTTGTTTTCAATGCTTCAACACTAAGACTGTGTGTGGGTGGGACTTTCAGCCCCACATCTTTAGTGCGCAAACTCTGGCTCCAGAAACACAACGTGGCTGTGACTGAACAGTCTTTGATTCAAACACAAGGTACCAACATCATATTGGGTAGTCTTTTTTAGCTACAGCATCAATGTACTCTGATATGACACCAAACATACTAGAGTATGTGTGAGTGGATTAACACAGAAAACCAAACACAGTAACAATATGCACAATCTAAGCAGTATAAAGACTGTTTGAAATAGCCACATTGTGTCATTCTGTTGAAGTAGAGTGTAATGTTTCATCAGAGTGGAGATTTGGACAGGCGTGGAGAAGCACCGTTTGTTTAAAACACTCAATTAAATGTGCTTATCAGTATCCACTTGTTTGTATTAAGAGGCTGTAGGTAGTAAGAGCAGCAGCAGGCATAATGGGAGCACAGGCAAGAACAAGGGAGGGAACTTCTTTTGCAATTTTAGGAGATACCCCAAATCCCACACTCCTTACTGAGAGAAACTGACTGGTTTCGTCAGAGTTTCGTCCTTTTGTGCACGCCCCAAATCGGAATGTTTGTACAAGGAAATGCATAAGAAAGGAGGACCAGGTATGATGATGCCAACATGCTGTCATTACATCAAATGGAAACTATGTCTTTATATGGAAAAACTGACTTGCCCAAAGAAGCTTATAATCACTTCAAGCAAGACCACAAAGCATACCTGGGAGAAGTACCATCATTCATTGGTGAAAAAGAGAGAGAGACAGAGAGAGAAAGAAGCCCCAAGAGTCGAGAACAACTGTTTACATACCACAACCTGCTAGAGGTCAAAGTGCTGAGTCAATTAACAGAATCAATATTCTAAAGAAAACCTGACTAACAGTCCTAAATAATGCAGACTAGATCAATCACGTACGCAGAAATACAATCCACAGAAAGAAAGGTTGTTTAAAAAAAATAAGCTTTTGAGCTATGCAACGATTATGGTGAAAGGTCTATAATTCCAGCACTGAGCTGTCTGTTACTCTAAATGGCCTGAATTAAAGAGCTTTTTTTGCTTTAAGGGGATTATTCATCAAACAGCTTGTTGGACATCAAAGACTAAGTCTTTCTGAATGAATAAGGATTTGTACACAGCCAGAAAAAAAATTAAACAATAAACATTTTTTTAAATAATACAGAACAAATGTTAAACTGTGCCTGGAAAGAAAACTTTTAAATCTTCATGAAAACTTTAAGAAACTAAGGTTGGTAACGGTCCGTGTGTGTGTTTTGTGTTTGCATATTGTACATGTGTAAGTGTGTTTTAAAGGAGGAATTACTCCAGAGTGATGCCAGAGCTGAGCAGATGGCAGACAGGACATGCAGTACTTGAAGAACATTCCCTACTCAGGACTAATTCCTTTTCTCAGTACCACATGCATTTGGACATATTCATAATGTCGCAGAGCTAATGCAATTCAGAAAAAAAACTAAACTGAACCATCAGCTCATACTCACTTGACATAAATAGAGGATTATCAGATGTATTTACACATAATCTCACTTGGTTTTTTCCAAGAATTACCAGGAAGATGGATAATCTACACAAGAAGTTAAGCATGTATTGTGGACATTTAAATTCTCACAGGTAGTTCCTCAGGAAAGTTTTACAGCTAGTTTATGCTTGAAAACAGCTACACTGCAGAGCTAAACACCCAATCAGTCACTTCGTCAGAAAATACACCCAAATACTCTGACTCCATATCCTGGTTATTAGGTTTTTTTATAGAAAATTAGGCTTTAATAATGCAACGAGTCTTTTGGAAAATAAAGCTTCTGATGGGATAACATGCAGTGGTAAAATTTTGGCTTGATTATAAAGCATAAAAAACTGGAGCGGCCGAGGATGTGAATGACACGCGATAAAAGGTCAACAATCAATCCAGAACTTCTAAACCTAGAGTGTGTGCGTTTATGTTACATGAGCCCTAACCTTTTCCAAGGCATGCCAAGAAATCAAGCTTTTCATTACAGACTGCTTCTATAAAAGGCTTACAGAAAAGGTTTTTATTAGATTTTTGTAAGCAGACAACAAAACAGTGATTAACTTTTCAAATTGATCCACCACATGCAAGAAATGCAAGGTTTTACATTTCTCCCAACTTCATCAATCACTGAGTGTGCAGAAACCATGATTTCAGTGGATATGTTGAGTATTTCAGCATGCAACTTCAGCTGACTCAATTAGCTGCGTCTCAGCAACTGTCCAAGAAGTAAAGCAGACTCAGACAAAGATGGATGAGTTCATTAACAGCAGCACACACTGTTGATTAAATAAGTAATTGGAGTTGCTTGGGCCATCATCACTAGAACTGAAGGCCTGACTGCTAGTCTGGCAGTGAAGAGCTGAAATCCATCTGTCTGGATTAGGAACGGGAGAGATCCAACAAAAACAGACGTACGTGTCTGAGTACTGAGCTTTCTTATTGTCAGATGCACGTTAAAGTGTAGAGGTGGCAAATGGGTGCTAGTGGAAAAAATACTGAAGGATTTGGGGATATTTCTTACTTGGAAACTAAACCATACCTCAAAATATTAAGATAAAATAAAAATCGAAGCAATGTTTGACCTACAACTTCACATTTTTTAACAAAACTGGTCGTTAGACCAATGATGCTGATTTATATCATGAGTCTGTTTTTCCTGACAAGTTATAAACTTAACCAAACTAACATAAGAGCATAAAACTATCCAGAAGACGCCTACTCTACATCAGTGAAAAAGGGTTCTTTGAAAACAAAACCTGTAAAAAAATAACACAAATGTAGATTTTTGGCTTAATGATTTGACATTTTCTGGACTATAGTGGGCTGTCCAGCAGCAGCAGCAGTCTTTATGAATGTCTGCATCAATTTAACAATAATTCAAGTTGACAACATATATTTCTAATGTAACCACCTCAAGAGTAAAAATATTACTGAGGTTAAACACATAAAAAGTCAATTAGTTGCTTTTTTGACTAAAACAAATGGCCAATTTAGAAACCTATTTATTATTATTATGTCATACTAGTTTATGCTCTCTTTATTTCACAGAACATGATAAAGTTTCTGGTTAATTCAGTTTGTTGCCCCCAGTTAATTGGCCAGTTGTGATGACAGTGTTTGAGGTCAGTCTGATGTAAGCTTTGCCTCCAGCAGCAGCTGAAGCTGACTCTGTTCTGCATCAGTCAGAGGCAGCCAAAAGGTTGTCTGATGAAACACCGTCTACAGCACTCGCTAATTGTTTCATTTGACCCTAATGTCTGGAAAGTAGAAGTCGTACTGCACATGAGGATGAATAGATGAATATTCATACTGTGCCAAAAGAATCTGGGGTGAAATATGGTTTTCTCTGCTTTAATCAATTTGTGCAGTCATCCATCACATGCAATCACGCATACACCAAACCCGTGATGTGTGTCAGAGCTATATTACAGCACTTTTAAAAGCAGATAAATTGGTCCAATGGAGGTGCTAAAATTACACTTTGGCTGTGTTGTATGGTACATGTGCACTTCTCCAGCATGCTCTCAGCAGGGGATAACTGCTGATCAGTAATATTTTCTCTTTGTTTGAGTCCAAATCATAACTTTTACCTTTCTTGCCATACTGGTGCAGAAAAGAACTCTTCTGAAGTCTTTGTCCTTTGCAGGTTGAAGCGTTGAGCTTATTGGAGTATTTCTATTACAAACAGGGCAGTCACAGCAGGAAAGAACCAGCAGAGACAGAACATTAAGAACAACTGCATCCAATTAATGATGTAATGGATTTTAAATCGTACTTGACTTTGGTGACAGTTTGACAAATTATAACGGCAACCACACATAAGGTGAGACATGATGCGTAGTAGCGGTGGGATGATTTATAACATGGTTCTTGAATGTATATTAGGACAACGTCATTGTGGTTTTAATGTTTGCTTTCTTGTTAATACTTTACTAGACTTTATAATGTTTCCCTGTGTTTTCTGACCTGTGGCGGATCAACTAACAGACTGTTTCAGATTTTGCTGATTAAGATTTGAAAAGTTTTGTCTACAGCATTTAGAAGTGATATAGGATTTTTGAGTCCTCTTCACCCCCAGCTGGTCCAGGCAGAGGGCTGCCTGTCCTGTCTCTGGTTCTGGTTCTGTTGGAGGTTTCTTTGTGCTGAATGGGAATCGTTCCTTTTACTGCTGCCCATGTGCTGTTCAGGATGAAGGACTGCAATAAAGTGAAGATTTAATGATATCTGCTGGCCTCCTTAGATAGTAAAATAGTTATCTAATTGGTTTTCATAATGGTCTGAAAATGACTGTATCATTATAACTGTATTGAACTGATTGTAATTAGGTTTAAATCTGGACTGATTTTGGATTTATGACTGGAACTTGTTACTTTCTGTAAACTGGCTTTATGTGATTAAAAGTGAAGTGAATGGAACTGAACTGAGTTCAGTGTTCTTCAACACCTGTCAATAACTGGGAACAAAATGAGCTCTACTCCGACCCACAAAGCTTGCTTCATTGAGGCCGATTTCCGATATATGGGAAAATAATATAAGGGGCACAAAACCACACCAGCTCATGTTACTAATTATCTCAAGTTATTACAAAAATATGTTCAGTTATTACCCACAATAACTGCTCCTGGAATGTGTTGTCCAGTCTGCTCAGGCTGTCTGTGAGGAAAATGCCCGGCCATGCCAGGCTGAAGCTGAAAAAACATAATTCCACCCTAACACAGCTACTCCTTATGTTCTGCCAAATGCCAGGGATTATATACTTACCCTCCAAATGCTGCACTGGAAGGGAGTCTCTAACTTTTTGCATCTCATTTTAATGTCTATGCCATGTTTTAAAAAGATAGTCACGTTAAATAAAAAGAAAATGTAGATGCATTGCCATTATTATAGCATTTAATTAAAGAGACAAACCCATACACACACATGCACATCATCATTCACTCAGCTGCCTGCCAGTAATGATCCTCCTCTGGCAGCAGGAGTATGTCGCTAACCAGCTGCAGTCACACTGCTTCCACATCTGCTTTTTATATTATGTACTTTGAACATCCTGAAGCACATTCACTTGATCCCTTGCTAATAATGGTATACCTTCTGTCCAGTTCTGGATGTCCATTTGCTGGCCTGTGAATGGTACAGTCAAACCTTCGGTCAGACAGTGAAATGAAGCAGAATACACGTACAGGGGCTCAGCAGCTGGCTACTGATTCCTGTATGACAAAAGCATTAAGCTTAATTTGTGTTTTGGTGGTGCAATTATGGCAGACACACACATTTTTAGGTGGCAAACTTATGAAAACCTAAACCGTAACAGACGTCTCACATTAACTTTCTGCCACAATCAGCAATCTGTTGAATTAGCAAAAAGATCATGGAGTTAGAAGCTGCCTTGCCTTGAGATGAGCAAATCCCCACCTGCAAACACTGGAGACAGACTGGACAGGGGAACAGACTGCAGTTGTAAAAAGAAAAGGAACGTGGTCAAATCGGGGGGCAGGACCGACAAATCCTTCTTCTAGGGGCGATCCTGACTGGCAACCAGCGCGATGCAGGGACATTTGAGACAGGGTTCAATAACCCCAACTCTGTTCTTTCACCATGGGATTAAAGTAGCAGGGCTCAGCCTCCAAAGAAACGGTAAAATGAGCGGCAGAAGGTTGCTGGGAGAGAATGAGGACAGCAGCCAAAAATCTGCAGACCACCGGAGGAATTGAGCAAATTGGAAAACAAAATCCACATGAATTTAAATGCAGTAATGAGCCGTGGGTTCTGAATTACAACTTGACTAAACTGAACCTTTTCTGAAAACGTGTTGTAAATTCTCTTGCAATTCTAGTCGAGTTATAAATTTATTATTACAGAGAACGCCAATTATTCAGTCTATGAGGCTGAAATAGCACCCGTCTGTTACGAAAGCCTGAAAAGCAGAAACTTACTAATTCTGAGAACAAAGATGCTCAAATACAGTTAAAATGAGTTCTACAACATGCCTGATTTTCAGCAACAAGTCTGCACGTGTTTGGAGATGTGTAAGTGGAATCTGACAATACAGGAATATACGAGCTCCTGACACCTGACAGCAGGTAATAAAGTCGTGTCGTGGATTATTTGACTGAAAGCAATTATTTCCAGCATCGATGGAAGAGTGAATGTCAAACTTGCAACTACATTTTCAACACTTGAATTAAAAACACAATCAGTGCAATGCATTGATGTCTTTTATTTTATATGGTGATCGTGTCCTCGTGTGACTTTAACCCACATGCCTGCCTGCATGCTCACACCAACACCTCAGTCTCCCCTAACCTGGATGGTAAAACAGTCAACATGGCTGCTGCCACTAGCTGAAGGGCTGGGAAGATAAGAGAATATCATCATAAATAAACACTGTTGGTCTTAACAAGGTTACAGCCGAAATACCAAAGAATAAGTCCGATGGACAGGAAAACCAGACCAGACATTACATCCGATGAGAAGCTCAGGGCCTGTTTCTGAGCTGAGAAAGTTCACAAAACATTCATGTTTGAAGGAATTTAAAAGCCTGGATGTCTGGTTGGATGTAAAACTGGGATTTGTCAGAGAGTTTAAAGGTAGCAACAACTTCAGTGAACATCCTTACACAAACAGATTCGACAGTTTATCTGTTTATTTGTTGTTTTCTAGCTGACGCTTTACGTGCAGATGATAGCTCTTTGTATAATCCATGAAGCCCAAGTACAGCTGTTTGGGGAACATTTTAACCTTTGAAAGTTTAGTTACTTTCTGTACAGATTTAATTTAATGTAAATTTATTATGTCATTGACGAGCCGCCTCATGTTTGTCTGCAGTCCACACCCGGCTGAGCACAGCTGTCATTCAGAATACATGCTGTAAAATCATCATGAGGCTGACCAGCCAGCAACATGCCTTTGTTCACGAAGCTAAACAAAAAGAGAAAGTTTACTTTCTTCTATCAGATGTTTGCACGAACACTGCAGTCAGGCAGATTCTGCTCGATGCTTATTTAGCCTTTTCTCCATTGTCTCTTTGTTTTGGTCCTCAGTTAATGACCAGAAAAACAACAATAACTTCTGTACCTCCCAGAACCGTTGGGAAATGCAGCAGATCAACACACTCATTGTTTAAAAACAACAACTAGTCTGTGTTTCTCATGGCGTTGTGAATTTAAATGTCCTCTGAGCTGTCTGAGGCAGCTTACATTGAAAAATGACTATGCAATCCCCACAGGTGAGCTGCTGCGAGAACAGGCAGCGCGAGGCGGAACTGCTGAAAGGGCTTCACAAGAGCGCCCCCCTGTGGCAGAGAAACGCATCAATCTGGACTTGATCAGAAAACTGTCAAACCCGACTTCAGAGACGGCATTATTACTGTTGTCTGCACTGAAAATCTTCTTACTTTGTGAGGAAGAACGTGGAGTTTTCTTTGCTCCTGGTGAAGGTGACGGGGAGGAATCTGAGTGTGATGTTCATCTTTCTGGCATGGGTAGCCAGCTTCTTTGCCTGTTCAACACAGGATTAGATAGTAAATTAAAAGATATAATACAACAGCTGTCTTACTGAAAGAGTTCATCAATAACTTCAAGAGATGAGGTAAATGGAACATGTAGTTGGGTCACGATGATAAAACAAACTCTGAATCATGAAGATCCTAAATATAAGACACTGAACCTTTAATTCATCTGAATAAGTGAGTAAAAACCAACCTGAACTGTGAACCAAAGCACAGAATTTACTTCCTAAGTAGTCTAGGTTTCTTAGTTTAGGCAACTTTAAAAGTGTTTTAACACATTTTTAATCATTTCAAAGTGAACAACTGTGACTCACGAATAAAGTCGATGTATAAATAACAGACTTACTTTCGCAGTGGTACGAGGAGCTCGGATCATATCGTCTCTGGTGGAACTATCAGCAAATCTTCCAGTGTCTTCCAGAAACCTGTAATCTACAGTACAGGAAAAGGATAAAACAGAATAATCGTCTCAAAATGAGTTTCTAATGCAATGCACAACATGAATAGGTGGGTTAATGTTATTAAAGTTCCAGTAAAATGATTGTTCTAAGTTCTTCTGGGATCGCTCAGTGGAGAAGTTTGTCAGTTTAAAAAGGAGCCACAGCCGAGGAAAATATGGATTTCAAAACATAAAGCAAGCGTACGTGAAAACCTTCTGTGGAATGTTCCAGATCTCAGGCTGGGAACGTTTCCAAAAAACAATTAAAGTGATTTTAGGACAATCCAGAGAAAACAGGATGCCTTCAGAAAGGGTTTGGACCTGAACTCATTCAAACACCTCTGACAGAGTCAGGCTTGCAGGACCTTTACTGCCAAAGGTTTCACATCTAGTTACAAAACAATCCAAAACACGGTTTTGTTTTTGTACAGAAATCTGTGTGAAACAGCACATTTTATTGCATATTATAAAATTAAAAAAAAAAAAGCTATAAAATGTCTGAAAACTTGCTCATGCTCACCACTGAGAAGTGCCATTTCATCGAACTGAGACAGAGTCACAAACGCTGTTTTATTTCGAACTCCGCTGCATCCTGTGTCATCTTTGTGTTTCTTCACACACAGCAAACTGAAAAATATCAACACACGATGTTAGCTTAGTGTTAGTTTAATGTCATAGTCAGTTTTTCAGACAGTTCACAAAATGATGCTGCATCAAATAAACAAGAAGGATGAGAAGATCAGATAACTTAGAAAATAAGTATATAATAATGGCCACCTTATAATGTTTCCTTTGGTCACGTCACAGCTCTCTAATTAAAACTGGAGTTAAAGTATCTGGATAAGTCAAAGTATGTCTAATAAAAAAAAGATCATATTTTTACATTTTAAATCGTATAAAACAAGAACTTCATTCTTGAGGTTCTAACACATTTCTGTGATCAACATTTTCAAACAGTTACCTTAAAACTCAAACAAAATGTCATAAAACATGCGTTTGCTTTTATAAGTTATTTGCTGATGGAGTAAGAACAGTTTGACAATGTCCACGCCTGCTTCCCTGCACATTTCTGTCAAACACAAACATGATCAAATAAAGCACCGATACCGATATCTGAGAAAGTGTGTAAGCGTGGTGGAGATCTCGAGGTGGTGTAAGGTGAGACTTAATCCTTTCATGAACAGACCCGTGTTCAGATTTCTGCTGACAGACAGGTATTCGGCTCGTGTCAGCCAGAGACCGTATCTTCAGAAAACTACGCCGAAGGAATGCAGAGAGGTACCCGAAACAACAGGCAGCAGTGAGAGAAAAGAAGGAACTTTCTGCCAAGTTTTAATGAAATTCTCAGTCATGACCTCTGTTGTGACATTTGGAATTTGAAAGCTGTTAAATAAATAATTCAGTAACCAAAAAACTCTAAGAACCACTCCTTCCCGTGGCTAGTTGTTAATGGTAACTACTTACAATAAAGTTTAGTTAGTAGAAACAAAATCGTGGCCAGGAGTAAATCACAAAAAAGACAATTAGATCATTTAAAATGTTGATATCAGACAAAAGGTTTTCATGACAAAAACTCTAATAACCGTCAGTAAGCCTTTTTGATCTCAGAGCATTTTATACGTTATAAAGTTTTTGATTAAACAATAAGGACTAAATTTAAAATCTGTAGGCAGAATATAAATCTGACTCCATGTGAAGCCAATCCAAGCACCTGAATTTACCTTTTTCCCACAAAATAACTTAAATTTTACTCCTTTACTTATCCTACAGAAAGAAAAATAAGAGTTTTTTTGTTTGCAGAGCTAGATTTCATGTAAATTTAGTTTTGTTACATTTTTGGCAGAAAGTCTAGTTAATATGAGAAAGTGTTGCATAACTAAAACAGACATGAGAGACACAACAAACATACTAGAACAAAAAAAAACCAAACACATCTAAACAATAAAATCTGTTTTCTGCTGCTCGTCTGGGATCGGCTCATGGAGGCATCCAGGAGGGATGGCCGTCATGGTCCCAGTGGGGCAAAAATACAAACTTTCATAAACTTTTGACAAAAACAAACAAACAAAAATCCCTTTTGCTTTAGACTTTGAGTTTCCCAAAGATGAGACATTACTCGCGTTTTGGCACCCTGAGCAAAGCTTTTAAATGGTCTCACGAGGGTAAAAATACCACACATTGTAAAGAAAAGAAACGTTTGCGCGGATTTGCTGCTGAGTTTGTTAAAAATCTCACCTGCAGGAGTGTTTCAGGCAGGCAGGACATCTGTACTTCGCCTCCTCTGATCCACAAACTCCACATCTGCAGCGAAGACATCAAGCATGAAACACAAAGTTTGGACATTTTCTGTATTAGACTCAAATAAACAACACAAACAAATAATAGGAACACTAAGAGGGAACAACAATAACCTTATTAAAAGATACAGAAGCCTCTTAAAATGCATTTCACTCATGAATTGTCTGGATATAATTCAGATGTGAAAGTGGGGCTAAATTAAGATAAAACTCTTAAATTTCCCTCCGTATCAACCTGGGTGATAATGTTTAAACACAATAAAGGTTGTTTTTATTAGATTTGAAAAAATGTGGCGATTATATTCAAGATACTGCTAAACAAATAAAAATAAAAAGTGGAGTTTGGAAAACTCAAAACAGAAACATTAGATAGGATCTGACTGAATTCAGTCACGGGTTTTAACGCGATACAAGAAATACTTTACATAAGTAATTGGCAATAATATGATAAAACACAAGAGATGAAAGAAACAACTTGGAATGGCTAAAATAAATCGGTGTTAAAGTCCGAAAACTCGGTTGTCTGGACTTACTTTGAGAGAGAAATTTTCCTTTTTCTCGCTTTCTGCTCCTCCTCTCGGCAGCTGCTGTCGACCTGACTCTCCGATGTGGACATTTTTTTAGTTTTTGGTAAAATTAGTGAGCACATAACAGGAGAATCGCTGCAGCACGTTGATTCAGAGCCCGGCGGCACCAAAACAAACCCTCTTCCGCCAGAAGCCGCACGTGGACATAAGTTCCGGTTGAGCTCTGCGCGTTGGCGCCCCCTGGTGTCCGAGGAACTAATCTACAATAATCTCAAACTAACTACAAAAACTTCTGAAACTATGATCAAACAACAAAAAAATACACCTAAACCACTTAAAATATTTATAGGGAAATAATAGTAATTTAGTATTAGTACTAGCTTTTTAATAACATTGATTGTAATATATTTTCCCTCTCCCTGGGCTGCCACCTTATCGTGGTGGAGGGGTTTGAGTGTCCCAATGATCCTAGGAGCTATGCTGTCAGGGGCTTCATGCCCCTGGTAGGGTCACACAAGGCAGACAGGTCCTAGGTGAGGGGCCAGACGAAGTGCAGCCCAAAGACCCCTTATGATGAACATAAATATTGGACACAGTGTTCCCTCGCCCGGACGCGGGTCACCGGGGCCCCACTCTGGAGCCAGGCCTGGAGGTGGGGC
>NC_051453.1:3280061-3326381 GCF_001649575.2 Kryptolebias marmoratus | reverse complement strand
GGCTGGCCTGGGAACGCCTTGGGATTCCCCCGGAGGAGCTGGCCCAAGTGGCTGGGGAGAGGGAAGTCTGGGTCTCCCTGCTTAGGCTGCTGCCCCCGCGACCCGACCCCGGATAAGCGGAAGAGAATGAATGGATGGATGGATGGGTAATATTCTTTCCCCCATATTTTTAATGTCCTCTTGTGTTAAAAGTCATGAATAAAGGGGTTTTTCTTTATTTATTTTGCACAATGACTGTTAAAGCACCAACACTCTTGAGACCCTGAGAGAACAAGCATCCATCCATCCATCTTCTAGAGCTTATTCATGGATGTGTAAAGGAGGCAACAGGTCCAGGATTGAAACCCAGACATCCCTTTCTCCAGTGACATTGTCCAGCTCCTCCTGTGGGATCCTAAGGCGTTCCTAGGTCAGATCAGATACATAATCCCTCCATCGAGTTCTGGGTCTGCCCTGAGGTTTCCTCCCAGTGGGACATGCCCAAAAAACCTCCACAGGGAGGTGTCCAAGAGGCCTGAACCACCTCAGCTGACTCCTTTCGATGCCAAGGAGCAGCGGCTCTACTCTGAGCTCCTCCTGGATGATGGAGCTCCTCACCTTATCTCTGAGGCTGAGCCCGGTCACCTTAAGAAGGAAGCTCATTTAGAGAACAATCAGGTAAAACAAATAGATGGATGGATAATACTTGAAATTTACCAACAAAAACTGATTGTTTCCAACTGAATTTCCTGTATTAATTGTATTGGAAATCCATGCTGAAGAGATAACAATGTGTATATCCAGTGTTACCTGGTATGCCATATAATTCAGGCCATGAGTAAGAAACACTGAATGTGAATATCATTATGGGCAAAACGTTTTTCCAGCAACACAGTGATTATGTTTGTTTGTTTTCACACCTCAAAGTTCAGCTCAAACTGTTTTAAATTATTGCTTACTAAGCTTATAAATAACATTTTGGCACATCATCAGTTACAAGCCTTACATTTCTGTCACACGTTTCAGCTGGGGAGTGTTGTGAAGCGTGTGTGAATCATACGATCCGAAACACCCAGAAAAAGGATATTATAACAAATGCAGTGAAATACACACTGGCAGTGAATGTTGTCTTACATGGACTTTAAAAAATATGTGGACAGACAATGTCTAATTAATTGTAATTATGACCTAATGCTAATCAGCCCGCTTTTTGTTGGTTTTAGGCAGTTGAAAATGTTTGCACACAGATTTACAATTACTGTTGGTTTATATTCCAGACTTACAAAACATATCAAAATATTATTAGAATTTAAACAAATGCACTACAAATGAAATCTGTTTTCATTCTGTTTTTATAGTTTCTTAATGTATTTAGACATGCATGTCCTCTGGCATCCATCTGGAGTGATGCAACACCCTCCGCACCCCTACTTCCCAAGGCCTTGCCTTCATGTTCGTGTGTTTCTGACCTGCCCATTGTTATATCTACTTCTTATCAAAAAGAGCACCAAACCGGTTGTGGATCAAATGATCCTTTTATTTATTTATTTGTCAAGACTTTTCTATTTACAGACTTGCAATATTTTCCATAAACTTTTCAAACATTTTGTTGAAGGTAATATAACTTAAGTATATGGTGACTGTTTTCCATGTTTTTTGTCTCTGGCTAACTATAGCTGCCAGCCAGTAAAGTACCTCTGAATGTAAAAAACAAAAAAACAAAAAACAAAACAACAACACTATGATGAAGAGTCACAGGTATGAACCAAAAGCACACCATTTAAACATAAATATTAGACTGAGTTGTGGTTGGTCAAACAAATCTCTGAGAGTATAACTTACTGTGGTACAGTAATGTGAATAAAAAAACAAGATTATAAATAAACATACAGTATGCTGTCAATATATACACAGGAAATATTGATGACTCATTGCTTGTTGCAGCACCAATGGTTGGTTTGGAAACCAACCACATAGAAAGAAACACTACAAAAATATGCAGTGGATCAAAAATTGGTTCATAAATTAGAAATGACCAAATCAACATAAGTACTTATACAACACAACAGATCTTGATGTAACCGGTACATACGACACAAAGTCAATAATGACTAAACTGACTTTAGGAACTAGTCCAGAAAGCAAATAACCAGGTAGAGGTAGAGCACCATAAGTGAAGAGGTACAAGTCCGACTGGGTGGGACCAAAGTAAAAAAAAAAAAAAAAGTAAATATTGCCTCAGAGGGGGTTTTCTTTAAAGCAGTCACATATTAACCGCATGCTATTGCACTTGTTTAAACCCTTAGTTAGACAGTGTCCTAAGCAGAGGCCTGGCACGATCCTTCGGGTTGGGCTCCTGCTTAGGATGGTCTGTGTGTTTATGCTGTAAGTTTGGGGATTCTGAACAGGCTGCTGCGCCGGGAGGCCCTTCCCTGTGGTTAGGGATTAATATGGGTCCATTTGCAGTGAACCTAGTCACTGTAAAAAGAAAACTTAAAAAAACCCCATAATTTATGCATTTATTTGATAGATTTCTGAATGGATAGTTCTCCTTTGGCCTCATTGGCATGAATGATTCTCAAAGACTGAGTTCTTCTGAGCAGGTTTAACTCTCACCAAGTCACACAACTCTTTGGGAGGAAAAATCTGTAGATCTGAGTGGTCTGAGTGAGCGTGTTAGAGGAAGATGTTGGTATCAGAGGAAGCAGACAGGACCAGTTTCTATGTATTGCTGACTGTTGTCCTGTGAAGCGGGAAATCCCTGTATGTCTAAAATGGGTAGCTGACGACTGTCCTGAGTGTGGAAGAAGAACCGAGACTGGTGCCAGCTGCCATCTTGGATCTGAAACACAATAAACAGAGAAAATAAAAAGTAAAGAATCTGATTCCAGTGGTTTGTGGTCCAGATATTTATTAATAAAGTCATAATATAATATAATAGCTTTCAGTTTCCTGAGCACATATGGAACTTTCTCCAAATCTAAATCTCAAAAACAAAATAACATAAATAATGTAAATATTTTCATGAGATCATCAGTATATGGAGACAAATCTACTGATGGACAGAATTCTGTGAAAGGCTTTACAGCAGGGGTGTCCAACCCTGGTCCTCGAGGGCCACTATCCCGGATGCTTTACTTGTTTTTCTGCTCCAACACACCTGATTTGAATCAATGGATGATTAACAGGCTTCTGCAGAACATAAAGAGGTAATTTAACCACTGAATCAGGTGTGTTGGAGCAATGAAAGAAGTAAAACATGCAGGGTAGTGGCCCTCCAGGACCAGGGTTGGAGACCCCTGCTTTACAAGAATCTCTAATGGTTAACCATTGAAGAAAATACTCATAGATTAAGACAAAGTCTGTTTAACATTGATTTTAAGAACAAGCTTCTGTTCTGCTCATTACCTTGCACTCATCTTGTATCACATGTGGTTCAAGTAGTGTGTTTTTCTCAATCATTTGTTTGTTCCAGCCTCGGAACTGAAGCCTGACGTTTTCTCTGTGTAGGGATGAGGTGGAGCTGAAGGTGTCTTTGGTGCTGTAGGATGGATCGCTTTGGCAGTGGAAAGTGATGGTTTGGCTTGCCTCGGAGCTCAGTAAATGAAGAAACTTCATTTGGACGTTCTCAACACCAAACACCATCTGTTGGAGAGGACAACAGTGTGTGCTTTTATTTGTGTGCTTTCAGAAATACAAAGGAAAGAATCGTTAGACACAGAATTTATTACTGTATTTACGTCTAAAAGTGTGCTATATATTTTTATAAATAAATAATGTCAGCAACATCCAAGTCATCACCCGGTTTGATGATTTACTTCTTCACTGATACCTTATTGGAAGCCACTGGATGTAAACAAGTCTGTCCACCTGCAGTGAAGTTGCAGTAAACCTTGAAGGCGTCCGAAGTACAGCCCAGATTTGGATCAATCCAGAACCAGTCTGAAAGTCCCCAGTCAAACAGATAAAACAGACAAAGTGAGAAAGAGTTACACTATCTGAATAAACCAACCGTAACAACAAAACCCTGCTGCCACATCTCTTCAGCATGCGTCCCTAAAAAACGTACCATCTTTGAGGTGTAAGTGTCGACAATCCAGCAGGTCTTTGCAGACACGAGCAGGGTTGTCCTTTGTGCCCAGAGGCTTCTTGATGCTCTCAATTATGCTGCTCAGGTAGTGAAGAGCCTTGAGTATCTCTGTATTCTGGTCCGGTTGGCTCATTTCCATGTTCTGAAAACTCTGGTTAAGGTTGGGAAAAATAAAACTGTCAAAATCTAAAATAATGGAAGTTATCAACAATATACCATCAGCTCTGCTTATTGATAACTCACTCATTCATCTGTATTATGTGCATTACCTCTGTCCTGAGGGCAGAATAGGAGTCAGATTGACTGTAAACTGATTCATCATAAATGTGCCTCTGTGGAGTCAAAACCAACATGATTAGTTCAACTTAAACATTAGATTCAAGTGAACGGCTCAACAATAAACTTGACCGTCTCATTCTGAAGACTGCTTACAAATAATCAAAAATCAATACGCATTAGGCTTATGGAGACACTCACACAGCCAGAATACACTTTAATACCAGTCTAACACTAACAAACTATCACATTCCAGTATGAAGAATAACCTTCCACTCATTATAAAAACTAAAGTTTTCATTTAATATATGCAAACAAAACAGGAATTGTAAACTTGTTAAAATTTTTGTGGTTTGTTCCAACAGAAAATGGGTTATCCAAACAGCAGAGTGCTTCCCATTATCTGGAAGTGACCACAAGTAATAATAGAGCTTTTTCTTATAATGACACAAAAGCTTTATTAATGGTTCACTTTGCTAGCGCTACTAAATAAGATTCATGATTTATTGGCTCATTCACAACAAGCAAATAGTTTTGCCATCCCAAAAAAGAAAAAAAGTTTTCTCCCACTTCCCTGAAAAGTCTGTTGGATAAAGAAAAGGCATATTTCATGTTTCAGGACAGAGGAAAAAGAAAAAGAAATCCCAATTCATATCAAAATGAAGACAGAACAGAATGAGGACATGGGGCTCAGTGAAGTTTTAAATATATTCTTAAAAGATTAACCAATAGCTGCACATTGGTTATCTTTATGGTTTAAATTCTCAATATTTTACATTTGAACAGGACTCGTACTGTCAACTGATCCTGTCTGCTCGTCTCCATTACGGATGGAAAACACTTACTGTTGGACCGGGTGCACCGGGGGGTCCCTGCGGAGGGAGGAAAGAAAAGAACCAAAAGAGTTAAGTGTTGAAAACTGATCCCTCTGTGACTGCAGTCAGTTCACTCTCTGGTCTTATCTACTCTGTTTATATATTAACATGTTCTCTGCAGCATTTTAGTGTAAAAACTACATATCTGACACTTCTGACAAAATGAATTTAATGTAAGCAATAAGAGCAGATTAAAATAAGTCTTAGAACTAAAACTAAAGGTCCAAAATAAGAATAGTCTGTACAGTGTCTGTAAAGATACTGCAATTAACTCTTACCCTGGGTCCTGGACTTCCTTGTGGTCCTTGAGGCCCCTAAAAGTACAACATATATCTTAATATCTATATATATAAATTGATTTATGAAAAATGAAACATATTTTCTGCTATGTTTGTTTTAGACACATCATTTTTGTCAGAAACAGGATACAGAAACCTCTACACTTTACAAAACACTTTCTGCTGACATAAGAGATAAAAAAAGAACAGTGAATAAATTAATAAGCTGAACTGCACTTAAAGAACAGATGGAAACGTTTTTCTGTGGTTACTTACCGCCCCCTCTGGCTGACCAGAGGCAGCAGCTGAGCATTTTAAAATCTGTTCCTGTCATTGGGGGTCTCATCGTTCATACAGTTGGTTTGTATGAATATGTGTCTAGCAGCACAAATTGCCAAGAAATTCAAGCTGAACTGAGAATCGAACTACAGTTTAACTTGAAATTTGGAAGATAGAAAAGACAACATGGATTTCCCTGTGTCATTCTCTCAGCGGTGTTTATTTAAGCTACTCTAAGGCTTCACACACTCCAGGACTTACTGAGAAACAGCAGCCTGTATATTGGGTACGACCCATCTACAGCCATCTGTATGATGTTGAGGACAGTCATACACAAAAACCATCAAGTGGGGCCCACCAGGAGTGTTCAAGTCTCCTACTTACATAGTAGGTCTTAAATAAGAGATCAACTTAGGATATAACAGCAAACACTGAAAATCACTGGTAATATTCACACTTTTCAGTTTTGGCACAATGAACTTCAGGTAAAACTCACCATTTCACCACTGCTTCCTTTTGGACCCCTTGGCCCCTGCAAAAAAAGCAAAATAATATGATGAGCTCTGACTGTGATTATAGGTAAATCACCATATAGCCAGTGGCAAAATGGGTTTATAAAAAGTGACAAAAAAAGAATCTATATTGCAATAATGGACAATAATTGTAACGTAATTTAAACACATGCTAAGTGAAACGTACAGGCTTCCCAACTGGACCAATCATTCCTTCAGGGCCTACAGGTCCAGTAAATCCCTGAAAGACATGATAGGATTCTGGGTCAGTTCTCACAGATATTCAAAACATTTTATTATGTGTTCTCAATATATATTTTTTGAATTTCATAATTAAAGTAGTCAAAGATGGACAGCTGGGAGATTTATCTGGACAATGAAATAAATGGCTGCACAAAGCCCGGACAGTCTTTTCTCTCTAAAACACCAAAAAGGCCTATATTCCATTTTCATCTTTATGGCAGTATCCATGCACAAGTTACACAACTAAACTGACAATGTCTTCACACATAAACATTGCCATCACTTTGGTAGGGAGTCTTACTCCAAGCAAGGTCTCTCTGGAAGATGGTGATACTGAAGTAACCATAATAATTGATTGTTATTCAAACTAAACACCAGTTTAGTTTTATATGCAATTTTTTACATTTTTATCCTAAAAGCAATCAAACAAATAAATGACTTTAAAATATTTTAAGCATATTCAGCAGCTGGGGACTGACAACAAGCATCACTATGTGCAGAAAGTCTGTATAATGGATTTAGCTTTCATTAAACTTACCAGAGAACCCACGGGTCCTTTAGGACCAGGGATGCCTTTTAATCCCAACTCACCATTTGGCCCCTGTTAGCAGGAATATATATATATTTGTATTTTCTTCTTTTATTAAGTTTATCAAAATGTTGATTCCTCCTGGTTTTTTTACCTGTGGCCCTGGAAAGCCTTGCAAACCAACCATTCCCAAATCTCCAGACTCTCCCTGCAAACAAAAAGGATTGTAATGACTCAAAGCATGCATGTGTAGGTAGAAAGAACATATAGTGTGTGTGAGTGTGTTTTTTATGGGTTATTTCTAAGTATTTAAGTGGCTCCAGACTCAAAGAAAGTATAATAATAGCCTTTAAAAAGTTCTCATGTATTTTTTGGAAGACATCAGCTTTACATCTGGATCTACAGTAGCTCCAGCACACATTCACATAACTTCCAAGACACACAGAGAGGAATGTCTGCGTCCTGTTCTGTGTCTGAGCACTGTCTGTCGTCCAGGTGTGCAGACAGTGTGTTTGCACAGCCAGTCTTTCACGTCCTTTGGACAGCTCCACTTTCAAACCAGCGTCTTTGGCTGGGAAACTCTATTCAGTGAAAGTGTAAAGTGATCTGACCCAGGGGTCTGAGTCTCCTCTCTGTTTCAGAAGTGTCGGGGAGGCAGGGGAGAGCGTGGGACTGAACTTTTTTTTCTTCTCATTTTGGAGTTACATAAGTAAAGTGGAGCACCTCTTTTCAGTATGTTGGAGTGAGCGGGTCTTACATAATTTGGCCTTTCTCAGACAGAACGCTTCCATTTCAGATCTCACCCAAAAAATGTGTTGCTCTACTCGGGGTAGAAAAGCATCAAACTAAGTACAGATCAGTTGCATAGACCCCTGGAGCTAAGCTCTTTTAAGAAAACAGGTTTAAAATTCGGTTCTAACAAAAACATTCCAAGAACGGTGTCAGTGTAACCAGATCAGTGAGGTATGTTGGGTAGATTATTCTACGTTTGTTAGTTTTTTGCTTCTGTTTGCATTTAGTTTTGTAGATCAATCTTGATTTGTAAATAGTTTTCATTCTGCACTTTGGTTAGTTTAACTTCCTGTTTTATTTTGAAGCACTTGCTTCCTTTGTCTGTCCTAGTTGTTTTTTTATTCTTCTTGCTCCAGGCTCAGGTCAGGCCATAGTTTGCAAATTTCTCCACTTTGCTGACCATCCATGTTTTGTTTTAATAAATCTGGCCTGGTGTCATTTAGCACTGAACATCTTACCAACCATTTGTCTGTCCTCTGCAGTGTGCGCGTCATCTAATCATTTTTGGGTTGTTTCATAAATTCATGTCTTCCATGCAATGCCTTGAATGTTGCCTTTTTGTTGCACCAAAGTTCCACACAAAGAGTTTCAGACTTCACAGCACTCTTTAAAAATATAAAATCTATACCCTGGATGCAACATTGATTTCTACTTTTAGGACTTTTTTATTTTCATTAACAAACACATCTATGAACTCACTGGTTGTCCTTTTGGTCCCAGGTCACCTTTCCTGCCCTGGTCACCTGTAGCTCCCTCCATCCCTTTCATTCCAGAGGCTCCTCTGTCTCCTGGCAGGCCAGGTTCTCCCTGAGTCAACATGCGTCATTTGTAAAAGATGTTAGCAAAACTTGCAAAAATATTTCATTCACAGAAAT
This sequence comes from Kryptolebias marmoratus, assembly GCF_001649575.2. Lineage (NCBI taxonomy): Eukaryota > Metazoa > Chordata > Actinopteri > Cyprinodontiformes > Rivulidae > Kryptolebias > Kryptolebias marmoratus. Next base: position 3,317,653 of record NC_051453.1, on the reverse strand, counting down.
GTTTTATTCTCTTGTGGCAGTTTATAATAAGCTATAGGTCTTTCCCATTATCATTATTTTACCTTTTGACCTGGTAGCCCTATTTCTCCAAGTTCTCCAGGAAGTCCATTTTCTCCCCTGAGACCTGGACGTCCAGCAGGTCCCTCTTGTCCCACCAAGCCTCGCTGACCCTAAAGAAATCCAAAAGGTTTTGGTTATTTCAAATAAAAAGAATGCTTGTGTCCAAATGCAGCCTTTTAGGTACGTAAAACATATTTTTTCTCAGTAAAAGCTTTTTCAAACTTTAATTGTGACCTAACAGAATAATAATAAACTAAATGATGTCAGGTAAAGTTTTTATATTAATAAGATTTGCATGCTTCAAGCCACAAAATTCATTTTTTTAAACTAAAATTGAAGTTTTGCATGGCATGTTTGCATTCATGTTTTCAGCATATATCATTTTACAGCCTTTACTACAGTACATGTACATTTCTTAGAACATTAACGCCACCATCTGTTAAGCGGCGGTACAGCATGAAGTCCTCCTGAAACTGTGAGCTGTTTCAAGAGGAGTTATGAAACTTCTATAGAATCAGAAGCCAGAATACATGGGAGCCAGCCTTAGATTCAACAGATTTTCAAACAACATTCAGTAAAATGGTGTAAGGAAATATGTTTTCACTAAATTTTATGTTTTTCATAGAGAAACTTGGCTTTCCCGTTTTGGCTGAAAAGACAAAGACACTTAGTGTTTGAATGCTACCACGCATTAAATAAACCCACAGGCCTGCAGGCAGGAGAGGCCAATCAAACCAAACAAAGCATTTTATTATTGCACAAACTCAGGCTACGTCTTTCAACAACAGATCACAGCATAAATCTGAGACATGCAAGTGGGGAAAATATGATAAAGATTAGCAAGATAAGATGTTTTAAAGTGATGCACTGAAGCTAAGAGCAAAAAGTCACTGAAATGATGAAATGTTTTGTTGCATCAGTTATCTGATGATCTTTAATGAAGTGCATAGTTTCAAACAACTAAAAAATGTCTTTTCAGTTATTAGTTATAGTTGTTTAAGTACAGTAAATATTCAGATGCTTTATTTATCCCCAATAAACTGTTGTTGTCTAAAAAGGCAGGAAAAAAACTACTAACTATCTAGTTAAATCTGGTTAACATTCACTGAGTTGACAGTTGGACAGGCTGAAGTTCTCTTAAAAATGATACAAGGATAATGATAAACAATTATAATAGCAGTGAGTACCTGCCGCCCTTGTTTTCCTGGTAGACCTGGTAAACCCGTCAGTCCTGGAGGACCGTCTGGTCCTGGGTAACCCCTCAGTCCCCTCAGTCCTGGTAAACCAGTTGGACCCTAGAAAACAATTATGTCATCAAAGTCATTCTCTCCCGAGAGCCATTTCCACTTATTACCAGTTCCTTTATAAACCTGTAACTCCATCTTGTTACTACATCCAGTTTTTATTCCCTATTGTTTGTCTGAAAGACAGAAATTCTGAGATTATGACATATTTGAAATAAAACTAAAACAAATCAATTTTCCTGTCTGACTTTGGTATTTGTTACACTCTTACATAATGACAATATTTTTGTTGCAAATGCCTAACCATCCTAAAAAAATGCTCAATTTGACAGTTAAAAAGTATTTAAAGGACAACTTATTTATGCTTGCAAAGTTTTCACACAATGTGAGTAACACAAGACATGGCTGTTATGCTATTTGCTCTAAAGAAAAGAAATCTATTAACACAGTAATACATGCACCATTAAGAGGAGAAACATTCCTAATTATTGTGTTTTTATTTGACCTAAGACCATTTACAAAAAAAGGCATCAACTTTGATATTGACATTGTATCACTCAGGTGTTATTTTATGTCACTTCTTGGGATTCTTGCTGGTTATGAAATCAAATCAGGTTATTGAAGTCATTAACTCCCCCCAGGGCTGTATGTTGCAGCTCATACTGCAGTTTGTGTAAACCAGGAATATGTTTGATTTGACTCACTTCTGTGCCAGGAGCCCCGCTCAGACCTCTCGCTCCTTTCTTTCCTGCTGAACCCTAAAACATGGGTGAAAGTGAGTTATCTTCAAATACTGAAATACTTTCTTTAAAAAAAAGGCTATATAGAAGATGAATAAGGTCTATTGTTGTTTCTAAAGAAAAAACAGTTAGGTAATCATGCCTGTAGGGTCTGGCATACGAATATGACCGATTAAATAAAGATGATGTCAGGCATCTTTTTTTGTTTTTACCACCTGAATTAGGAGGACTAAAGTTTTTCTTTTCTCCTCAGTAAAACCACCACAGTTCAGCTCATTAAAGCATCTCTAACAGTTCTAACCTTCTGCAGCAGAATGCTCATCTGGTTTAAGATATAGAAACTTAAGGTTGTTTCATTTTTGTTTACATTACAACTAAACATCAACCAAGACCGTGGACATTTGTGTGTCACCATTTTAACAAACAAGTATATGTCTGCAGTGACTCACTGGAGCTCCTTTTTCTCCTTTTGGGCCTGGTTCTCCAGGTTCCCCAGGTGATCCCTGCACAGTACAAGGACAGAACACAGACATTAAGTGTTTATCTGGATTTGCACTGATGACTTTCTGTAGCAGAAATTTCTAGAATAAAAACATGACAATAGTGCTTATAACTTGGAGTTCATTTTGGACACAAATGGGATGAAATATTCAACTTGACCTCAGGATCAGTCAGGCAAAATGGGATATAGCTCATATTACAACAGGAAGTTTCCTCTGCACAGATACAGCTTTGATAAAGGTGAATCCTTTAGATTGAAATATTTTTAATTGTAAGGATATGGTAGTTAAACTATCTACTGCACATTGTACCCACTGTGCAGCAACATGTGTCCACTTACCGGCAGTCCTTGTGGGCCAATAGTTCCACGAAGCCCATTAGGACCAGTATGACCCTGAAATATAAGTTTCAGATGTTGTACTTTTGTCTGTAATGTTTAATCTTTATCATTGTGACGTGTTTATAATACATTTCCTCTTTTTGTCCCATGCTGCTGGTGGTCTGACTAATTCATGTTTTAAATAGATTTAATGCTTTTTCTACCTGGTATCCTTCGTCCCCCGGCTCTCCACGATCTCCGCGCTCTCCTGGAGACCCCTGTGTAAACATAAATACAGTGCATGCATTAATCCTCATGCCAACACATTTGTTCACCTTCAACAGAACATTTCTCACTAACATGCTTTACGTTTTCATAACTCAATACATATGGAAGAGTACCATTTATCCGCACACATGGGAAATGACCAAGGAGTGTTTAGAAAGCAGAGTTTAAAGGAAAGCAAGACCTACTGGTTCACCTAAGGGCCCTGGTGGTCCTGGAGTCTTATTGTCTTCACCTGAATAACCCTGGAATGCATAAAAATTGCACATAATCAAAAATGCATGGATATACTGCATGCAAACATTTGTAACAAGAATATTTGGAACCAGATCAAAATATGAAAATATTTCTATTTCAGGTGTCATATTACCTTTTCACCTTTGGGCCCTGGTGGTCCGACGGGCCCAGGCATGCCAGGATGCCCCTCAAAAAGAAGAAAGCTGATTATTGTACATAGTGAAAGCAGCTGTCAGCAGAAAAACTGTTGCTGTTAGAATCTGAAGAGTTCTGTATGTTCTGTCACTCGGAAAAAAAAAAAATCAAGTTATATCTGAGGTGATTTCCAAGTTTCTTTTGACTTTATTTGGAAAATCACAACATGTCACAGAGAATGCTGGAATGGTTTCAGCTGTCATGATTTTAAATCTGAAGTCACATAAAGAAGGAGCTTTTTACAAAGCTTTTGGAAGGTTAACTACGGGTTTTCCACACAAAAGCATCAACATGTAATCCAACTTTAAAATAAACAAACACATCGATAAAAAATGGGGCTGAGAAAATCCCAAATTTATTTTTGAGGAAAAGTATTCTTTCATTAAATGCACAAACAGTGTTATGTTGTTGTGTTTCTTCTGTTACATGAATGCATGTGTTCATTTGTAAATAGGTTTTAAAGCCACAGACGTGAAGCACTCACTGGGTATCCCTGCAGTCCTGGTTGTCCTTCCAACCCCATGACTCCAGGCTGACCCTGGAAATAAAGAAGTTTGGGTCAAAACAAACACAAAGATTAACCTTTTCTGTGATTATTACATTGGTTGTGTTGAGGACCAGAGTTAATAACACTATTTTTTTAAATTAAGATGTACTTTGGTGCCGTTTTTAAAGTGAAGCATCGCCAAAAGAGACACTCAAATCTTCAGACTTTGACTACTCCTTATGCTAAAAACTCTTCTTTTTAAAGCCTGGTTCCAAGGCAGGTCAAAGTGAGAGGAAAGACAGAAAGAATTGGAACTAACAGGTGGGCCTCGAGTTCCTCTGGCACCTTTCAGCCCTGTCTCGCCTGGTTGCCCAACGTCTCCTCGAGAACCGATCTCACCAGCCAGACCTGGAGGACCCTTTTCTCCCTGCAAAGATTCAGAAGCTCAGGTAAAGATCAGACAGTGATGCTGACACCAAGTTATGGGGCTACATGTTGAATAGATAACAGACAAAAGATTAGAGCTCCTTCAAAAAGAAAACAGGCTCGTCATAAATGTGGACACAAAGACGGTTCTCACCTTCTTTCCATGCCGTCCTCTGTTCCCCGGAGGACCCACTTTTCCTTCTGCTCCCTTTGGAAAGAGCACAGACAGTGCGTGAAAATTAAAGACTACGAACAGCACATTTCACTGAGCCAACAGTAAATTGTCTTTGTTGAAGTGAAGTCTGATCCCTACATTGTGTCACGTTTCCAATTCTGAGCAGTCAAAGTTGTCTTATTTAAACTGTTTCATTATCTGTCATTTGAAGTTTGTGGACCATTAAAAAACTTACACGAAAGCCCTGTTTCCCAGGAACTCCAGCTGGTCCTTGGGGCCCCGGTTCTCCTTCTATCCCCTTTTCCCCTGGCTCTCCGACTGGCCCCTGTTCACCAGGCTCCCCCTGACAGTGGGACAGAAAGAATGAAACACAGCCATAATGACAAATATGATGGTCTATAATACTGCTGCAACACCAATGGGAAAGATTTGACTTTAAAATGACAGATATAATGGTTTAATTTATTTGTTTTTATTGAAAATTTATAATCTAAGATCTAAAAAGAAACTGACTGGATTTGTTAAATATTTTGTATGTCTTCATTTATTCCTATAAACAAACTAAATGTTTTTCACAGGATTAATGAAACGTGCTGGATAAAAAGGTAGGATAAGTTAAAAATAAAGTGTGTTTTTCTGTTTTTACCTTGGGTCCATCTTTCCCTTGAGGGCCATCTTCACCTGGAGGGCCGGGAGGACCCTGTGCGCAGATTACAATTTACAACAAAAAGCTTCTTTATTATTAAAAACAGAGTATGTTCCTGGAAAGAGCTGCTGTTTTACTAAACGTAAATCCCACGCAAATAAAATTACTTTTTTAACTAAATTGTATGACATATACCTATTGTTGATAGAAGAAGCCATGAATAAACAAGTTTAAGATAAGTTAATGTAATTTAAGATGTAAGATGGAAAATCTGGACACATTTAAGACTTTTAAGACTAAAAAGAGTTTATTAAATGTGGGACAATCTTTTTATGAACCTGCAGAAGATACCATCTAAATCTGAGACTATTAATGGAGATTACAAGCTTATTAGAAGATGTCTGATCAAATGAGAAGAAAGGGTGTCGTAGATGATTGGTCTAATCTCCAACAGGTGTGCATACGGAGTGTTGGCCTTTAACAGACGCTCAGGTGGTCTCTGCTGGATTGGTCGTGAGGAAGTCCCCAATAGCCAAAATGTTGATAAAAAAAAGTCTATTTTTTGAGCGGAAGTGTGTACTTTTATAAGTTTTTTTTTAACTTTGAGTCCGTGAACATGACTTATACCGTATAAAGAGTGTTTGTAATGTTCAGGAAAAAATCTCAACACCAGAACGATGGAATCCAACTGGATTAAGTTTATCCAAACACACGAATGGAAGAGATCAGAGGATAATTTTCAGCCACTCACTCTGATTCCCTCCTGACCCTGTTCCCCATCAGCTCCCGGAGGTCCAACATCACCCTAGAGAAAAGCAGAACACAAACACATTTATATATTATATAGAAACCAAAGATGCAGCTCTTCCAATCAAGCGGACGTTAAGTCAGTTTTCACATTACTGTCATGTAACAAAAGCAGAAGCTTCACAGACCTTTAATCCTGGCTCTCCATTAGCACCTGGTTCCCCCTCAACACCTGGGCCACCCTACAAGAATTAGACATTGAGATGAAGGAAGAAACATGAAAAATGTTCAGCCTATACAAGCATAAGGATGAAGTCTCTAAAATCCAGTATCACTTAGATAAAGAGCTGATAAATGATTTTGAATATTTAACGCACTTCGTGTCCTTGCTCTCCATTGGATCCAGACTCTCCAGGAGGTCCTTTAGGTCCCTGGAAGAAGATACAAAAACATAATTATCACAATGATGATTTGCTGCCTAACATTTGCTACTGATAGAAAAGGAAAACACACATTTGAATATTAATACTAAAGCTGGCACGCATTAAAACGAGAAATATGTCTGAAAAAAAAGAAACTTGAGAGCTGTTAACGTTTGGAATAAAAAGACTAAAAAAGGAACCAAACACAAGCAAGGCCTCTAGCTTTACTGAATTTACTGAATGTGTTTGACATTTTTATGCCCCTGAGGAGTTGGCAGATTTCCAAGAAAATGAACAATTTGAAGACTAATCCAAGAGAGGTGTGGAGGATTCAGGTGTGAGGTGGGAAGGCAGAAGGTGATAAAACGATTAGTCGACCAATCATTTCAGTTTTTGTCATGAGTCACATCAAAGTTCCTCCAGTGCTTCTTGAATGTTTCCAACACTCCCTGTCCTTGCTTTTATAAAACCTTTATAAATGATTATCAGTCTTTGTATTCTCCCCACTGTCACGACAGATCCCAAACAAGATGGTTTCAGAGAGCGAAGTTTGTTTTTAGCCTCCTAAAACAATCGTATCAGTGCCACAAACAAGCGTTTACTTACTGGTTCACCGTGAGGACCTCTTTCCCCGGTGCTTCCTGGAACACCTGCCTTACCCTGCAATCACACAGTCACATGGACACGTACTCAGCCCTGATTCAGTCATTCGCAAAGTTACAAAAACAGTGATGAAAAAACTGATTTTGATCATAACTACAGTCAACATCCCCAAAGTGGCTCCAGGTAATTAGATTACTGAAATGATTTCTGACCCCAGCAGGCTTTAAATGCAGAACAAATAGTTTGGTTTCCCTGCAGTCACTTCGGTTTGTTGTTCCCCAAACAGCATTTTTAATTTAAAAAAAATTAGGTCCAACATTGTGTTATGGTTTGGGAAACTTTTTCATACAAAGGATATACACAAACATTTAAAGAGGAATGTGATTTTCATTATTTTGCCTTTTGTGAGTTCTTAGGAATCAGATGCAAAATTAAACAATCAAAAACATTAATAATAACGAACCAAGGAGGTTTGAAAGAATTTCAACAAGTAGCATTTGATATTTGATACCCAAAAAACACTTGAAAACTTCCACAATAATAACAACAACAACAACAACAACAACAACAATAATAATAATAATAATAATAATAACAATAATAATAATAATAATAATAATAATAATAATAACAACAACAACAACAACAACAACAACAATAATAATAATAATAATAATAATAACAATAATAATAATAATAATAATAATAATAATAATAATAATAATAATAATAATAATAATAATAATAATAAACTTATTTTTAACATGTACAGATGCCATTTTTCCTGATGTTTTCTGATGTTTGTGTATTTTAAACAATAACTTTGAAAGACAGAAACACAATAAGTGCCTCTGCAGCTTTGATCCTAAATATAAGATTTATGTTGCAGGATGCAGATTTTTTAACAGTGAAAGATCCAAACTCCATGAACATCATTAAACACTGACTGCTGCCTTTGACTGCACTATAACAACACTGTTTTCTTCTAAGTTCAGAGGTTTTTCTGCCTTTGAGTTTGTCTCCAGTGGATAAAAAAACACACATTGTTGAGTTGAACTCAAAAACTTGTTTTGTCTTTAAAAAAAGTTTGTTTTCCAGCTAAGACAGACATAATTGTTAGCTTGAGACATTTCTGAGCGGGGCACAGGGGCAGTTTTGAACCAGAAGTGGACAGAATTTTTTTTTACTTTTTTACTTTTATTTTCAAAAATGTGACTGTCCTGCAAGTGGTTATCATCTTTCAGTGAAACTGTCTATATTCACAGACTTCTACCTCTTTTTTTACGATGGCTAAATGATGTTATGTTGCTTAGCTCATAACATTCCTTTTCTAAAAAAGAAAAAAGTACCATAATTTCACTGCACCTTCATGTCTGTTATTACAGCTTCATAATGGCTTTTATCATCTCTGTGGACAGCATGTAGATGACACCTGGCCACAAAACTGTTTATCAGAGTAAAGGTCCCATTAAAACTGACTCTTTGAAAATGGAAACTTTGGCCAAATGTCTATAATTTGTATGTGGTTGTTTGAAATATTCATCCTATAATCCAGTGATTCCCAACCCTGGTCCTGGAGGAACACTATCCTGCATGTTTTAGTTGGTTCACTACAATTTCATCTACAAACTTGAACTAAAGCTTATCTGAACAGCTCCATTTACAACTTACTGGTATTAGTGGGGAGACTTTTCTTTTCATAAAATTCTAAAATAGTTTAAACTTTAATAAACAGAATTGTGATGATTGAGCTGCACATCTGGGTGATGCAGCAACAGATACAGGAGCTTTAGCCCTTTATTTGGAAAATATCTGCATTTGCATGAAGTTCTACTAAATATTTCAGTATAACAGCCATAATATATTCTAAAACAGCTGCTGCTGTTGTATTATTTTTAAATGCATACAAGTGTTGCAAGCTTCAAAGATCTTTAAAGACTTAAGTTAACAGAAAATAATTGAAAGGTGGTCTGCAAAGAGTAAACTGAGCTTCCGAGGCTCTGATGTCTTCAGTCACGTTTCTTTCAGAACCAAGACAAAACGAGACGTGCAGGATCTGTTTTCAGACACATGATGGCGCTGTGATTTCAAATGAAAGGCTGCAATGAGAAAAAGTTTAGTTGTGGTGTGGTTTCTGATTGTGGATAAGCTAGGAAGAAGTGTAGATGTTTGGTTGTTTCTCAAAGATCAGCAGCAGCAGATTAACAGCTGCTCTAAAAAGAAATGTTAGGAGAATTTAGGACATGAATGCACTGTGCGTGTGTGTGTGTTCTGCAAACGGCAACAGCAATTCAGAAATAAGAAATTATTTGTGGATACAGAATTAGTGAAACTTGAAGAAATCTGTTTAATCATTTGGAACTGAAGCAACTGAGTCCAGCATTAGTTATTCAGACAGATGAGAGCCATAATCGATAAAAGTGGAAACAAACTACACTGTAAAAGCTTTTACTGTAGATAAACTCTAGTTTTCATCACTTGGACAGCACATGTGGCTCTGTTTTCGCTTTGCTGTTTGATCTTTGTGTGCATTCTTCTGCCATCTGTGGAAAATTGGTTGTTTTATCCTCCCTTATATATCAAAACTATAATCCAAATGTTTGTTTTTTTTTATGCAAAAACAGCAAAACAAAAGTTTTATTAGAAAACAGCCCTGAGATCTGCCAAGTCTGCCCACAATATGAAAAGAAGTCTGTCACTGATGGACCTTTCTTTGTTTTCTGGTCCTAAGTAGTGCTATTCTTTGCTTTTTCTTTTTCACACAACATATATCCTGACTGATTAATTAGTTTGTCAGTTTAAATCCTTATTGGTGAGAAGGAAACAAACTTTCTACTGTCTCGAAAATGACATGAGTAAGAGGTGCTGATGAGAGAGGAAGCACCAAATTGTCTTTAAAAACAAAAAAAAAACGTTCTCCTAATTATTGGCAGTAAACTCTTAAAATTAGTATCTACTGTGGATCACAGGTGGGGAAAATCAAAGATGTGGATGTATTTTAGGAGTGTGTTTTTCCACTGTTCCCATAGTTATGGATCCTGTAAACATTATAATTAATGACCTATAAAACATTACTTACAGGCTTCCCTGGAGGGCCTCTTTCTCCTGGACCACCAGTCTTGCCCTTTAAAGAGAAAAGATTAAAATACAAATTAGATCCATTCATTTAGGTTTTAGTAACATGGTGAACTTTAAGCTTAGGTTAGAGTTTTTCCAAGATGAAAATAAATTATGTTTAAACATGTAAGGAAAAAAAAATCTGTAAATCAGTCCAAGGAAGAAATATGTAGAAAGCAGGACTGATATTCAAACACATGCTGGTACTAGACAACCAAGTCATTATAAGAATAAAACCAGAATTTACCCTGACTGGATCAATCAAAACCAGCGTTTACTTTCATCCTACAAACTTCTCAGTATATTTAGCTCAAACTCACAGTAAATTAGAACGTCATTTGGGTAAAATTAGACACAGAAGTCAAAAAAGAAGATGAAAAAAGCCCTTTCTGAAAATAAATAAATAAATAAATATCTGATTAAAGGCTTTCCAATCTGTAAAAAGGGCCAAAAGGTCTGAGATGTTGTTGGAAATCACATCTGGTAATGCAGACTTTCACAATAAGTAAACGTGGGTCTTCAAAAAGCATATGTTAACATAATACAGCTGCAGAATGCTCTTCTGAACAGCCATGATTTCTGGCAGCGGATAAATAGGAATTATAAATCTGCCGTCTTATTTTTGAAGAAGCTAAGACTTTTTGTTTTCATGTAGAAATGTGTCAAATATAAATTAGTTACAGCACTTCACCCTTTCATCAATCAGAGCCAGAAAGTTTAGCTCCCTAAATACAGACGAGACAGGTTTATTTAAAGAAATACTCACTATAAGTCCGGGTTCTCCTTTTAGTCCCATTTCACCCTTTTCACCCTGTAAAGAAAAGAGGTAACGTAGATTTATTGAAGTGGTTTTTTTTTTTCTTAAATTAAACTATTTGCTTTAAAATAAAGTGATAAAATTCAAGCCAGGCTTTGCCAAGATGAGAGGATGGCTAGAGTAAATTTATAAAGACCAATTTAGGACACAAAATATTGTTTTTACCTCTTTAATTAATACACTCAATGTTTGGGTTGGTGGAATATGAATGTACAGATAATGTACCTTTATATTCCAGCTCTGGGGCTGCTTTGTTGCATCAGGCACAAGTTGTCTTGAATCTATCAAGATGTTCTGGGGCGAAATATGCTGCCCAGTGTCAGAAAGTTTGGTCTCAGCTGCAGCTCATCAGTCCTCCAAATGCATAATGACCCAAAACACACAACTAAAATCACTCTGATTGACCACCGTTTTGGCAAAGCCAGCTTCATTAGTTTTAAATATTTTTTTCTGAACCACAAATCTAAAGCAATCTTTGATTTTCATTTGTTGATTATAAGAATTTGTTTTTATCACTATCACTTTTATCAGTATCAAGTTATTTCAGTGACCATTGTGGGTTTTTACAAACTCATTTATCTGTGTCTGTAGTTGTTTACCTTGGTGCCCTCAGGTCCTGGTTCTCCTAGAGCGCCATCTGGACCCCGGGGCCCCTGTGCAACAGCAGCATGAGACACACAACTGAACATCACTCAACAAATACTTAGCATCAGCAGATGTTGACATCCAGGAGTGTTGTAAACTGAACTGAAACAACATCATCAACACAGTAATTAACCTTTATTCTTCACTTAATCAGGGAAACATCTGTCCTGACACTAAGCACACATTCCAGTGGTTTCCCCACCTCAGTAACAGATTAAGATCTGTAAATACTTCAGGAGAACCTGTTCTGTCTTTCAGCACAGTTCAGTTTATCTGAGGTTTCACTCTTTCAATTTAATCTGCTTCCTTAAGAGACAAATAGACTCTATTTGTCTCAGCATTGGTGCCTTTCTGTTACAACTTTCTATCTAAAGCCACTGAAATAATAACTTCTGTGTGAATGCTGAGGTGAAACTAGACAGCTACTGAAGAAGTTTTATGGTTACAATCCTCAACATTTAAATCTGAGAATGCCTTTAAGTGTGTTTTTTCAGAATGCAGATGATAAAAATAACTTTTCTAATCCAATAATCACTTCAACTGAAGAGGTTCTGAGAGTGAAGCACCCATTTCAAGCCCCTCCCTGTTTTTAATAGTCAGGTGCAAACTTGTGATTTTGCTTCCTCATTTTTTGAACACAAACAAACAAACAAACAGTTTTATTGGCCACTGAGAACAGACAGACTCACTGCAGCTGTAATTTCAGACAGTAACGGACTGTTTGCAGGTATAATAACTTTTTTGTGATCTCTGACTTCTAGATTTGAACATTTCAACAACTACTAACTAAATAGCTGCTACTTTTAATTTGAACATGTTGGTTTGCATAGATGCATAGTCCAGTACAAATGAGTTTGGTTAGCTACATTATGTTTGCTCTGATGCAGTTTCCTTTAGAGTCAGACGGACCAGAGATATTTAGCTATTTTCATGTTGTGTAAATAGATGAGATATAAGTAAGCAACACATCTGCAGAGTGTGCACATCTGTTTTCCCATATTGAAAATCTTAGAAGTAGCTCATTAACACAAAATACATATAACCAATGTTTTTTATCTATTTATTTGTTTTTCCAATAAGGTTTATCTGCAAACAAGAAGCGTGGTGAAAAGAAAAATAAATGTTTATTTCTGATCTGTTTTAAATTAAAAGTCTGGCTTTTTTTTCATGACAGATGACAGATCATGTGACTTGACAAACGTGTGAGACATTAGAAAAAAAAAGAAAGAAGCAGGATTCCAGAATCGCTGCATCATTTGATGAGAGGATGGTGAATGCAGCAACAAACTGCCATGAGCAGATAACAGATAACGAGTTGCAGCAACTTAACTGTTGTCACATGTCCTGCTTGGCAAAACGTTGAGAAAAGAAAAGAAAAAGTGGAGAGAAAACAAAAAAGAGATTTGTGATGGAAAAACATCAATATGTGTTAAGCAGCTCAGTGGTAATTAATTACTCTGTTGACTCTTTAGAGTTTCTGTGTAACTTGAAATGTATTTAAGTTCAACTATGAGCTTCAGTCGTGGCACCACTTGAGTCTGACACTGAAGCAAGTCATCCCATTTATTCATTATATAAAGATTTAATGAAGTAAATTAAAGCAGACGTAGGAGTTAAAACCTCCAATTTAATTGCGTCACATATATGTTGAGATGCTTGAAAGCATTTAAATTTGCTTTAGTTGACACTACAAATAAACGTGGGTCGAGTTTCCATAAAGCTGCAATAAACCAAACCAAAAAAACATATCTGTTTGCTCCTTTACCTGCAGGTGTCCTCCTCTCAGCCAAATGGTATCCCAAAACCACACCACATCCATCTGACATGACCATAGTCCCTCATAATAAGATTTATAACCCTCACCAAAAAGCTGCACATGTGCCATGAAAGATGTTTGGGCCAAGCTGAATGACAAACACATATTTCTAAAGCTGCTTTACTCTTTATGAGAAGGAAGCTGTAGTGTTAAACAAATAATCCCCAGGTCTGATAAGTGAAGCTTTAATTGGCCGATGTGGAGGAGACTCATTTAGCAAACTTGTAAAACTGATGCTTAGAAACGTAAGACAGTTCTTACCCTTCGACCTTTTGGCCCAGCAATGCCTGGACTGCCTCTCTGTCCCTGTGGGCCCTGCGAAAAAAGAAACAAGTCAAATGACTGAAAACACTGAAAGCATTCAATCAAGAGATCATTGTTGAAAAAGAAAACATTTAAAATATTTGAAATTTGTACAGTGGGCACAATGGTTAAGATTTGGTGCATCCGAATCAATACACACCTATATATTAAAGACATCTAAAATACAAGAGTTAATTAAAAACAAATATCAGTTTAAGGAGGAGGATTACAAATAATAACTCAGTATTTTCAAAAACACTTTTTTAGATTTACATGTATTTTTATGAGGCAAAGAACCTTTAATGTTGGTGATGAGAGTATGACACTTACAGGTCCACCTTGCATCCCGATGTCTCCTGGACTTCCTGGCAACCCAGGATAACCCTATTAAAATAAATAAATAAATAGGAAGATAAGACACTGAGTCATTATTTGTTGTTACCTGATAAATGAAGAAAAAAATCATAGTTATCATTATAAAACTTGCTAAAGATGTGCAGCACCAACGCAGTGTGAGGTCATACAGTATAAAAGTGGTTACATCTGCAACTGGAACGGATTAGGTGTGTCCTGACAACAGTGTTTTATATTACTCTGTCTTTTATTGTCCTCCAGGGGTTCCAGAAAAACAGACACTGCTTTGTGTGGTGGTTTTCATTCCTACCCCACAGCTACTCCCCATTTTAGGACAAAATTAAATAATGATGTAATAACAAAACAACAAAATACAAGAGACTTGAGAAAAAAGGAAAAACTTCCGGATATGATTTCTGTAATCTGGGATGAAGCAGTTGAATGCCTCAGACTGAAAATCACTGCACACTTTTTACATTAAAAATCAAATAAGTCACTTGTCCTCTCTCTTTCTCACAAACACATGCACTGATTAAATCATCTGCCACAACCAACCAGCAAATTATTCATCCCATAAACTCGTTTTAAATTTAGTAGCCACTGGTCTAGTTTTAGGTTAAAACTCTGGCCAAAAATGTGAAATAAGGCAATAATCCAAGCCCCGAGACAACAAGGGATCAAGGCCAGCCTCTTACAAAAACTCAGGCAGGACTACAGCTGACAGCAGAAACTGTGCAGCAACAGGAGCTCGTTTTTATGTTATTACTGTAAGAGAGGACTGGAGCTAAAATCATTTTCATGCCAACAAATGTTCCACTGTAGTAAGTGAGCTAATGCTGTAAAAATAACCTGCTATTAACCTGTTTATTTGTGATCAACAGGTAAATTCACACACACACACACATATATATATATATATATATATATATATATATATATATGACGCATCATCAAATACATAGCTCAGATTCCTTAAAATGCTCTTTCCTTCTTGAAACCACTCATTCCTATAATTCCAAACAAACATAAAAATGATCCTGAACTATATTAAATGGTGCAGCTTGAAAGCATTTGCGCCAGTAGTTTTCTAGATATTGAATTTAATTCTGAAATGCAGGTATGCACCCAGTGTAAACAAAGCACTCGGCTACATGGAAGCGTGAGTCACATGATTAGGCTGGTCATAAAGGGCCTGGAATGGGTCAGACCTCTGGCAGGACTTCTCTGACTTTCAGAAAATAAACCAGCAAACATCAAACCTCATGATCACATGACCCTAAAACTAATTAAGTGTATTAAAGTCGGTGTCTCTTTTTTATAGGGAACAGTATGGATTTACCAACAACTGGAGGAAAAATCCTGAGTGATTCCACTTACCCTTGGCCCATTCTCTCCGACTGGACCTGCTGGACCTGGTGGTCCCCGGTCACCCTGGTGAAAAACAATGCAACAGAAAAAGTTATTCACTAAACTTTAAACTTTCCCATCGCCTCAGGGTCTCTGAACCCCTTTTGATGACACTGTGCTGTCTGGTAAAACCAAAAATAACCCTGCATGAACAGTAAAGCTACACATGGCTTTAATATAACCCCCTTCTACATATGTGTAAGTGATGCATTAATCCCATTTCAACTGCTAACATTCATAACTGCATAGTACAAGTCTATTCTACTACTTGCATTTCTGTCAAACATAAATGAAATACTTTTAAGGCGAAGTATTGGAAACACAAGTCCAAAGAAGTAGGTGGTACTAAATTAGAAATACACATATTGTAAAAAAGATTTGTAGGCTGTCAGGGTATGACTGGTGCTGACAAACTGAATCAGGAGGGGGGATTTTGTGTAAGAAGAGTTGGAGGACAAGCAAGAATCTGACAAGCAGATGGCTTCTCATCATAAGAACATGTTCCGACAAATGGGCCTTCTGGATAGGAAAGAAAAGGCAACAGGCTGAGACAGAGGGAGAGAACAATGGAGACAGAAGGTAAAAAAGGTGAGTGTCTTTTGGAAGACTGTCAATAATCAGCACGACTACTTTAAAAAGTCGTCACAGGCTTCAAAACTAAAATGTGGAGAAATGTGTAATTTTACTGTTTCAAGTGTTTCAGGAGCGCATGTGGAAAAGTCATAGTATACACCGTATTCAGCTAAGTTTATTCTTGTTATCTTTTTAAAAATCGTACTTACATTTAAATAGATTGTTTCAGTATATTGTTCTTTATATCCAAAGGTCCAAATCTGATTTCTAGATAAGGTGAAAGCTCTGGAATAACTAGCAACAAGCAAATCCTTTTTTATCAAATCTGCTTACAACCAAATGAAATGGCACAGTTTGCTTAAAATTGTTTGCTTATGAACCTCAGATTTTGACAGTAATGGATACTGTAGTGTCATAATAAAATTTAATTTAATCATAACTTAATTAAAGGCACCAAAACTCTAAGATGAAAATGATTGACGTAAAAATTACAATTAAAGTACAGAATAACCTTGTGTGAAAAATGGCACTGTCTGCCTTCAGTGAGCTGCCTAAACCTTGACACAAAAGGTGTTGTCAGATGGAGTAACTGTTTATTTGTCAAGCAGAGTGTTTTACTACATTTATTGCTGAGAATGCACTCACACAGATATGTGGTGGGAACAAAATACAGTAAATTCATATTTTTCTGTCCACTCATCTTTACAAAGGTGTCTCTTTAAGTCTACATTTCTTTTCTTTGCACGTTTAGGTAATTACATTGCCATGTGACATAACATCTTCTTAGTTTCTGACACTGACAGAGGCTGAAGCTGCAACCTGCTTTGGCTGCCATGTTGGGTACAAAGCAAGACAAAGCAGGTCTGTTATAAATAAAGGTGGGCGACAAAATAATGTGCATGAGCTAGAATGCAGTTTTCCAAACTGTGCACACAAATCCTTGATTTTCAAAAACTGGCCACGCAAAACACGGCCACACGGCTCTCTGTTCAGAGCACTGCAACAATAAATGTGCCTAATTTCTTTCATTTTTGAGTCTCTAATTAGTTCCCAACAGTCCAATGAGAAAGCACATGTACGGACACTATCTCGCTCCCTACCTCGCTCGCCCTGTGCACTCTCTCTCTGTATATTCTTAAAGGAGCCACACCACTCTTCACTGCATTGCTCCAATGCATTTTAATACAATGTAATGACATGAGATTTGTTGTTCAGTCTGGATCTGGACCGGAGTCCAAACTTTGAGCATTGCTGGTAAAAAGGCTGTAATGAAACATAGGTTTGACAGTATGTTGCTGATGTGGCTGGGAGACTGCTGAGTGTTTATACTTGTTTGTATTCCAGGGCCTCTGAGGCCTCATGTCAAGGCTGCTTAACATAAATGTAATTATAAGGTTCTGCCGGTGACAGGCAGGCAGCTGATGCTGTCTGACAGATTTAATGACAGAGAACCACACTCCTTACCTTTTCACCAGGAACTCCCATAACCCCAGTTATTCCAATTAGGCCAGCTGGACCCTGGAGAGGAGAAAAAAAGAAAGTGTGTCAAACACAAACACATCAGGAGAAAGTACTAAGGGTTACTTCCCAACCTGTCACAACACCTGGAATGCAAAAGGTTGTAGATTGGAATGAAATGTTTACATCAGTAAGAAAAGGGGAGCGGGGGTAAGAGCAGGAGCCTGCAGAGCTGGGGGAGTTGAATTTCTCAACTACAACTTCGAAACATGGGTTCATTCAAGAAACTGCTCATTGTGGGTTACCAGTAACAATGCTGTGGTCAGGCTGAAGCTGTCTCAAATGTGTTGACATTTTTTAATGTTGTGTTTAATTTAGTGTTCACGCTTTATACATTTAGTGCTTTTTATTATCTTATTTTCACCACATAATTACATAGAAGTAACATTTTTTTGTACAATCTGCTGATTTTATCTAAAGAAAGAGAAAAAACAAGAGTCTGAAAGTGAAACAAACTAACAAACAAGGAACAGACAATAAGAAACACTGAGAAGACCAAAAAGCCTGATAGCTGTAAAATACTGCTCATATATCATCAAGTTAAAAGAACGTCTGAACTTTTTTTAAAGTGGAGAAGTTATGTGTAATCAGTATATTATCTGCAGCAGATAAAAAAAGAAGTATAGCCAATGGCTAGTCATATTTGAGCTGATTCCAGAGCAGTTTTCTGCCATCTTAAACAACTTAAGCGTCAAAAGTTTTACAGTGGTTCACACAAACTTTGCATTATGGATTTTTATACCACATTAATGACATAAATGACATTGCGTTAAAAGAGCCCAGTCTGACTAGCCATTAGCGTTAGTCTGAGAGTTTCTCCCTGATTCTCCATACTGAGATTGTCCTGACCACCATTTACTGCAGGTAAGACATTGTCTACTCATAAGTTTTGCACAGAAGCCAGCCTGAAAAAATCTGTTCTATCCTGTGAGGTTATTATCCATCTGAACTCAAACTGAGAAATGGTTGACAGTGAAGTCATGGAAACGAAGCACTAAACTGACCTCAGATTGCTTTATTAGGATACTAAGTAGGACAACGTGATAACCTGAATTGTATAACTAAAAGACATGTTTTACAGGGCTTTTTGTGTGACCGGGTCTTGACATGAAGCTTTAACTGGATTCATTTGAAGGTGATTGGATTTCTCAGACAGTCCACCCTGGATTACTGCAGCTCTGATAATAAGGGTTAAACTTACAGTCAACAACATAAAAATCCAAGAATACAAGCGTTTCAAAGCCGACATGCAGGTAACTTTAGTAAATGTTGTCTGATGATTTTTTTATATGTCGTGGGCTTAAGGGTGACATAGAACTTTGAGCAGCAACTCTAAATGACCTAAAATTGCTCTAAGCTCCTAAAACCTCCAGTAAATTTTCACTTGAAACAGTTTATTGGAGGCTTTGCAGTGACGCAGGGGCACTTAGTGAAGACAGGTGGAATAAAACTTCAATGCATCTGCCCTTTCTCAGATTCTTTTGCATTTTATTTATCTGTAAAGTGATGCAATTGCATTTATTAGAGCCTCTATATGTTTAAGAGGTTTTCTTTTTCCTACTGCATAGCTCCATGGTTCCTGTTTGGCTTCAAAGGCTCTTCTACTGAGTGACTGCCTAATGCCTCTCAGATGTGCACTGCAACAACACAGTTTAACATGGTCCAATTGGTTGTCTCTTCTATGCACAGAATGCAAATATTAACATTTAGGGGCCTCTTAGAGGGCCCGGCCTACTTCCAGTGTTCAGAGCACTTAGAGTCCTGATGAGTTTACAAAAGGAACAGGGAGCTGTTTTTGTGCTGGAATTATTAAAGCATTACAGACAAAAAAGGCTTAAAAAAAGCAAAAATACAATCCAGGAGTTTTTGAATACTCGCCAAATGATGGACAAGGAATTTGATCTTTTCAGATAAATTGTTCTTACAGTATGCTGTTATAATTTGATGGCATGGATTATAAATATAAATCTTTGCAACAACAAATGTCAAACGTATGTTTAAAGATTAAAAGTCATAAACAAATGTGTGGCCTGGCAGGTCTCTGATCCGAGTTTCTCTTGGAAATGAAAGTGGGTCAGCAAAGCAGCAAGACATCAGAAAGTTCCCTGAAACTTTCTTCACAGTTGCTCTACCTAATTACAGGCAGACAATGAAATATAGAGGAATAGAAACGATTTAGAAACAGCTAAGACTCCACACTGTTGCTCTCACAGAGACTTTAAAGAAAAGTTTCAAATGCAGATGAAAATTCTGTGAATGTCAGCAGAAATGAAGGGACCTACCTGAGGGCCGATTTTTCCAAGATTTCCCGTGTCCCCTTTCTCCCCCTGCAAGCAGTAAACATCAAAGCAATGTAATGGTTAGCTTCTGTAAATAAAGAGGTTTCCACAATCATTCTGCTCACAGGAAATTAAAAGTGTTAAAAGGAACACACACACACACACACACACACACACACACACAGACTACATGGGGCTGTGAATAATTTGGTGTTCCATGATGTGCTGCAACATGAAGGCAAGAAGGAAATCATTTTCTCCCATAATTAAGGCCATCTTTAAAACACTGTCTAGGGTTTTAACGGGATACAAATCTTGAAACACAAGTTCTACGAGTAAACCACAAATCCATTGTTTAGAAATCAGAAAATACTGAGAATGTTTGATAATACGGTAATAGAATTGCACTTGTGAGTGAGTTCAAAAGCCAATTACAGCCCTGCTACTGATTAACCTACAGAGAACAGGCACAAAAATAACAGCAAGGGCATAACAAAGAAATACATCATTCACATGAATTCAGTTAAGTAAATCTTCACAGCTGGTTGTGCAGCTGCTGTGGTGCTGTGGGACACTGGTTGTTGTCTTGTTGGAAAATTGTGGTTTCATCCCCCCCAGCATGTCAGTGTTCTTAGGCCAGACACTGAACAGCCCCACTGGCCTCAATGCGCTTATTGGTTCTGTCATTTCCTCACTTGTAATTATTGTTGGAGAAGTGCTATCGAAGTGCAATTCAAGTGTAGCAGGTACATCCAACTGTTTTGGAATCAAAAATGATTTTTTTAGCAGACTTATTCAATCAAATAAAACAGAATTTATTATTTAAAATATAAGTCTCAGACAAAGTGAATGGAAATGAATGAGAAGATCAAATTAAAATCAGTATGAAATCAAACTCACTGTTAAACCCTCGGGGCCAGGTTCACCTTGGTGACCTTTCCTTCCAGGTCTTCCCTACAAAAAAAGTCATCAAAAGTTGGTGAGATATTTGCCTTTTTACTCACATCAGCTGCTTTACTACAAGTGACTGTTACACCTGCAATAAAAGGTGCATGTTTGTGTGTATTCAGGTGAAGATGGATGTTCTTACAGTAGGGCCAATGCTGCCAGGTGGGCCGAGTGGTCCTTCATCACCCTGCAGAAGCATGACACAACTGGATAAACAAACATGTTCACAAGCAAAAACATACACAATCTCATTGTATTTAGTTAAACACACAGTATACCTTCTGTCAAATGAGTACACTGTGTTCCCAGACATGTCTATTTAATTGATATGTACACAACTTCCTGTCTACAGTGACAAAATAAGCTGAAAATCCTTAGGAGATAAGTACTAATGACAACTTAGGCAAAGCAAAGTTGTTGTTTATACTGTAGATGTATCTATAAGTAGAAAAAAACATGAGTAATGTTAAAAGTAAAAGGGTCTGATACATCTGGGAACAATGTTTAACCACATACTTCCTGACCAAAATGTCACTTTTTTCACAAGCCACATGTGTTTGGTTTTCCTAACTATCAAATAAAGTCAAACTGACAGAAATAAACTATAAATAAAGCCAAGCAAAACAACAACAACCAAAAAATACCGTAGCGTAAAATCAAAGAGCATTGTACCGTATTGATTTGAAATGGACTGAAACTAAAGTGAAATAAGACACATTTCAGTTGTAATTAGTCTGTTTAGTTTTCTTGTCCTGAGATTTTTATTTCATTGTGATCTGATGATTTAATAATGAGCTGAATTGGCACCATATAAACTGATCTTTATGAACTGTATTTTTATGCTACTTTGCCTGATTTCTGACCAAGATGTGGGAGTATAGAGTACATCAGCTATTTCTGCAACCCTGCAAGTCAATGCTGAAGAGTTTATGAGAACACAAAAAGTTGTGTGTGTTGTACATCTTCCAAAGGCTTCTGTTCTTTTTTCCAGGGCTGAAAAAAACTGCCCATGTTTTTATGAGAATCTGATGTTAAATCATAACATCACCTGGTGGAACATGCCTCAAGGTGAAAGGAAAAAAAAAAGGTCCAGTCAAATCTAAGATGCAACTGTTTAAGATATGACTAGTTCTTAAATAAGCATCACATTAATCAGTCCTGCCTTAGTCTAATGTTCACAGAAATCCCTCCATGAGCCACATTTTCCATGTCTCTGCAGCAGCCTAACAAGAACCAGGAAGTACTGTACAGAAAATGACATAAATGAAACAGTCTGGGTGTTAAATTATCTCACCTGTGGTCCTTTAGGCCCTGGAGGACCTTGGGGCCCTCTTGCACCCTGCATGCCCTGAAACACAGCCAAATGCTAAATTCATTAGAATGAACTAAATGCCTGTGTTTGTGGATGGTCAGGGAAAAAGTTGCTACCTTTGGTCCAGGTGGGCCGTTGGGCCCTGGTGCTCCGATGTCCCCAGGAAACCCCTTGCAAAATTAGAGAAAAGGGACATTGTTATTAAATATTACTACTGTGTTAGCTGTATTTTGACACAGGATAGCATACATAATGGTTTGAAAAGCAGATTTAAAATAAGCCCATGTATGTACTGATGTGCTGCAGCAGCACCTCCTTAAAATCTGGGAAAGCTGCTAAAAAAAAGAATCAGTCTTAACAGTAGGCAGGCTTTTAGAAAGGAAAGAGATGAATTGCTACAGAACTGATTAGGGCCAAAAACCCTCAAGCATGTTGTCATGACTCAATCTCTCCTTTAAATGGAAAAAAATAAATTACCTTGCCAGGGTCTACCTGTTTGCTCCATTAGGAAACATTATGGTCCAGAGTGCAGACTGTCTTTTTTTGTTGTTGTTGTTGAAAAAGAAATCCAGTCGAGGTTTGTACACTTCAATCAACTTAATTTGGGATAATCAGTCTGTGCCACTGCTATTTTGTGGGTCACAAGCTGAAAAGTTTGGGAACCACTGAACTGCAGACAATATCTCAAGCTGTCTGTGAATCTCCATCCCCTTCTATCCCCGCTCATGAACAGGACCCCAAAATACCTCAACAACTCCACACGGTGCAGTAGCCCATTCCCACCCACAGGTGGCAATCCACCATTTTCTTGTTGAGGAACATGGCCTTACACTTGGAGGTGCTCATCACATCATCATAAAGATGCTTATCTAGGTGCACCAAGAAATTCTGTCTGTAAAGTTTATGAACAGAATCACTGACAAATGGAAACCCTAGCTTAGTTCATAACTTAGAGAAAACAAATCTGACTTTTTAACAGTAATGTGAACCAAGTTGTTGTTACTTTGGTTGTACAAAGACTGAATACCTATGAGCAAGAGGTTCAGAACCTCATAGTTCTGAAGTACCCACGACATGACACCACAAGGACAAACTCCCAAGAACCCTAACCTATGATTGTCAGGGTAGAGACCTGACCAGGATGAAAACCATATTCCTCTGCTTCAATCAGAATTTGAATTTTCAGACACACTCTCCCTTCTAGCTCGTGGTGAGTGTGAAACATGTGACCCCCTGCAGGTGAAACACCCTCATGGTAGCTCCCAGAGCAGCGGGACCACCACCTCAGTCTGCCAATCTAATGCCACTGACTCCAACTTCAAGCAAAGGTATGCAGGACTGAATTTCTCAGAATGAATCTTATTCACCCTTTGAGCTGCTGCAGAGTTCTTTACCTCAGCAACCTCAACTCCAGCATTTCAGTCAGTTATCCAAATTTTGATGCAGCTCAAATCACTACAGACAATCGTTTTTACCCACAACAACCTCATACAATACTCTGTCCCAGGGCAGGAGGCTGCTTTAGGATAAAATGCACGCTCTGTATTTATTCATATTTATTTTTTGCATTTTACTTTGTCTTGAAGTACGTCATGGATAATTTTGTCATTTGAACTGTACAAATTACATTAATAAAGCAGTGATTCAAACAGATTCAGAGTTTGATTGAGATGAATTGATTTCTGTAACATTTTCTGCATACAGATTGTGCAGATTATCATATGATCTCCGTGAAACAGGGGCCAAGTTGAAGGTGCTTCGTTTAAAGGCAGTACAAACAGTGAACACTAAAAACACATTTTTAAAATGGCTGACAAAAAAACACTTGTATGTCCTACCTCTGGTCCTGGAGGCCCAGGTGGTCCACTTGCTCCAACTTCTCCAGTTCTACCCTAAACGGTACAATGATAAACCAGGTTAAAATGTTTCACTTTTAACTACTTTAGTATATTTTGTCTAACATTTCTCAAACAAATCCAGTACCTCATAACAAAACTATGATCGTTCCTCGTATTTATAAATGTTTATCATGAAGCGTATCTTGAAAAGCTGTGATTCTACTGAATAAAACATTACATTACATTACAGGGTAGACTCAAACAGCTAAACTGAACATTCAAAACAGAACGTTTCATATACTGTTTTTATACAATCCAGGATCAAGGCTAAGTTTATATCTGTCAGTGATCGAACTGGACTCTACACAGTGTTCGTTTCACTTCAGCTTATATTTAACAGTCAGTGGTTTTCTGAAGGGAAATCCAGAGACATACAGAAAAATGTCTCTTTTTAACACATCTGTCACTTGTCCTTCCAACAGAACAGACAGAACTGAACTCTATAAATGTGCAGTTCATCATCCTGGTGAGGTTTTTACATTGGTTCTTCAACACAGATGCTTAAAGGCTCCAGCACACCCCAGAAGAAGTCAAGAAGTCCGTTTGCAGTCACGCGTTGTGAGACGTTTGTTTCTGAACACACTTTTCATCATCCACGAGGAGACAATAACGAGTGAATGAGGCGCACTTCCTCCCGGCCACCACAGTCACAAAGAGCCCCTTGTGTCTCTGCTGTCTTTTTAAAGTCATAGTTTAGCTGGAACAGTCGTAAAGACGACAGCCTCGGTCAGCTGCTTCTCAGCGGAGCAGAAGAAGCAAAATGACTCCATTAAAGCTCAGCGACTTTTCCACAGAAACACGCCCACAACAACTTCTAACCAATCACACGACACTTGGCGCAAACCCTGGTGAGAATAAGTTCGGTCAGAATCTTGTGTCGAGAAGCGGCGGACAAAGCTGCTACAAGAACAAAATGATGCAATTTTCATCGCACCAACGCGTGACGAGAGACGAGTTTGTGACATCTCATGAAGTATGACGGAGCCTGAAGTCACTCACATATCTTATTATTCATGCAGTATGTTTATGAACAGAATTGTAGTTTGTTTAGACTAAATGCAAACAAAAAAACAGAAACACACGTAGCCATCTGTCAATACAAGCTGAACAAACTCAGCTCAGTTTATCATTTGCATGAACTATATTCACCACATATAAACTTGCACACTCAAGCATACCGGAGGTCCTGGTTTCCCTCTGGGCCCGGCAGGACCAGGTGCACCAACAGGACCCTGAAAGTTATAGACACAATGCTTATACATTCATTTTCCACATGCTTCATCTGAGTTTATTACTCTATAAGAGAGTACAAGTCAGGATGTGAATTATCTGATGACCTCATATGATTAATGAATGAACATCTGACTTTATTTGAACACACATGGCATCTCTGAACTTGTTTGGATTTATTTATTGCTCATTGAACAAAAAGTTACAGGAGTTTTATGAGTGCAAGAAAAGAAAACTCACTTTTACAAAAAAGAAAGATAAACAAAACCAACAGAATCAACTTTGGAAGCATCGTGATTGGGCAACAGGAGACTCACCTTGTCCCCTTGATATCCCATCTCCCCTGGATCGCCCCTTTGTCCCACTTCACCCTAGATTTTATAATATCACACAAAGATATAACAAAAGACTGCCAATATGATTATAATACGCCAACAGACCAAAGATAAACACAACTCCAGCATGGAATGTAAACTGTATAATACATGTACAATACGTGTACACATTTCTGAAAACTCTTTAAAGGTGGATGGATTAGCAAAAATATAAAATTAGTATTCTGTCTAGAATCATGCTCCAAGAAATGAATAAATATTCTCCATATAAATTTAAAAGAACAGTCACATAAATCAATTGGGGCTGGTTGCTTAAATACAAAGCCCATAAATGAGCAAACGCAAAAGCCCAAATATTTTCATTTTGCTTTCATTTTAAATGTTGTAACCTAAAGGAAATAATTCACTTTGAGACTTGTTTTTGGGATGCTGGTCCACTCATTAATTTCTACAAAGAAATTCTGCCCTCTGCTTCCAAACTGTTGTAAAAGTTGTGTGCTGTGTATCAAAATGTCAACAAGGTTTCTTGTAATTACATCCAGTGTAATTACACGAACTGCATCAGTGACACATAACACACATATACACTGCAATAATATAAATATTTAGATCACCTTATCACCTTTCAATCCAGGCAGACCGCCGTGTCCTGCTGGGCCCTGCAGAACCAAGAAGAAGGTTGGGGAGAAAGTTGAAAACAGAAGGGGGGACATAAATGTAATAACAGATTTCAAGTTTACATGTTTAATTGTTTCCTTTTAACACTTTTTTCACATTTAAGTCACAAACTAATGTTTCATTTTTCAGTACACAGCATTTGCCTAGATTTTGGAGCATCTACAGCAGCCAATACCTACCTGAGGTCCCGGCATACCAGGCAGTCCTCGTGGTCCCTCTGGGCCCGGGTCCCCCTGTTGGGAGAAGAACACAATGGAATTTGTGTTTCCAACACTCAAAGAGCCAAACGCACATACTTCTGATACTGGCCCAGGGCTATAGCTTTACATAGCATAGGACTTCTGACTCGAGATATTTCTGATACTTTGTGGAGGTATTTTAACATGAACACTTGTACTTTTTTCCCTGCGCAGAACATTCCTTTTTGTCACAGCCTTTCAACAGAACTGAGACGAGTTAAAAGTGTATTTAGTTGTTTTGGATGTCTCTGTGTGTTGCCATGTTCACACCTGAGAGGCAACATCTACACTATAGGACAGGAAAGGGTGAAAATGTTGCTGAACCAAAATATATCAAGCAGCCAGACGGGATAATGGACAGGCCTGCAACAGTTGTTAACATTATTGATGACATTGTGACAAAGATGTGTGTGTGGAGGAGGGAGGGGGCGTATTTTAGGACATGTGAATCAATCACAGAGAACAGTTCAGGTATTCATAATAAAAGGATTAATAATAAAAATAAAGAAACTGAAAAAGAAACTGAAGCGTTACAGGAACTTTTATTACTCATTTCATTCACACTGTTATGTTTCAAGTTCTCAAATTGCAAACTACACATCACATACCGATTTTTTTAATCGTACTTTTTTAGGAATACTTTGCAGACAGTGGCTGTCTTAAGTCTGGAGCCCAATGATTATCGTTCTTGTGTTGTTGTTTTTCAGACACTTTAAAGTTTTATTTTCTCCTCAACAAGGGAAAACCAATTTTTCTAAAGTATATTTTAGCAAGTTCTAATTTACCACTTCTATTTTTATACATTATGATGTAATGATGCAACTTGTAATGATGGTTTGATTGGATGCTTTGCAAATATTTTTCTCACAAAAGTTATTTTACAGTTTTTGTTGTTGTTGTTGTTCTGTGTTGCTGAGCTTGGCAGTGCATTCTTCTTTTTTCAGTTAAACAAATCAGTCACTCACTATCTCCTATGCCTCTCACTTCTTGATGGATTGGTCTGAATTTGCAGCCTGAGGTCACATGTCCAGTACTTTACTGAAAGGTGCCGGGTCATCTCACTGCCTCATCTCTCATTCATGTTCAACACCGACTGCACAGTTCACAACAAGCCTGCAACTCGTAAAGTAATGGGAGAAACAAATGAGCTCCTCCAAGTTTGTGATCATTTTTGACTGACATATCCAGAATAACTTGGGACAAACACAATCAGAAAACCTTCTCCAGTATTTTAAGCAAAACCTCCCAACTTTAGTCCACAGATTAATGGAAGGATTGGTATACAGACTAACAGAGCAGCAGGGAAGTCCATGATTTATGCAGCCAATATGCAACCTGACTGTAATTGTTGCATTGACTCTTGGTTGGTCCATTACTCAGAATTTGTATCTATGACCCTGTGTTTCCAAATGAAACTGTGCCTAAAACCCAAGTTCTTCCCAACTATGTAAGGGCCAACCAACAAACAAGACAAAAATAAGTCTTGCCAGTTAAATTATTTTCTGTTTATCCATTTACTGAGTGCTAGTCTGAGCTCAGTTTTCTATGTGCTCCAGGGTGAACTGCCAGTCTGGGTGTTAGTGGCTCGGGATAAGAACTGAGTGTTATATGTGTCTATGCAACATGCAGCACCTCCAAAACACCCCTTAAGACATTAACACATCCCTTTTATACACATAAAAGTTACCAACTGATTTGAATCAAAGAAAAACATGAAGTCATTTCCACTGGGGAGATTTTTAATGTTAAATTACATTGTGCTCTATGTATTGTTAAAGAGTCAAAATGTGAATAAAACGAGGACAAAACGTCTGCTGTGTGTATATGTGGGTGATGTAGCCCTTTTATGTGTTCACATCTGTGATACATCCTGTTCTTTACAGACCATAGACAACAAGCACATCTGTGGTGCGCTGGGTCTGACCTAACACATCAGATAAAACTGCAGCATGACTCACCGAATGAAAACAATCAATACATTTATGACAAAAGAGCTGACATGGCTGCACTTCAAAGGTGTTGTAATCGCAATTTTCCTATATTATGTGTAATAAGCATTACAACTGCCATGCTGCAGTGAATATAAAACTTTCTGCCATCCTTTCATGTCTTTTTTTGTCTCTCTCAGCGAGTTTGGAAACGCTCTAATAAATCCAATCCCACGAGGAACCAAACCTGGGTAAACCTGACCCTCCAAACGATGAAAGGTGCTCTAAACAGCTGTATCAGTTTTGCTGACATGAACATCTGGATGTTTAAGACTCCCCTGTGAACTCAAACAGTATTACTTTCTATAATTTAAAAAAGGATTTTGTTCTCCACTGAGTCTATACTGTGTGGATGTTTTGCTCACTGGGGTAATAACCCCTGATGAGGGTCACTGCAGGTGGTTCCACAAACTGCTGGAGCTGAATGTCTTTTATTTGCTGTTTCTTGAATTTGCAAAACTGCCTTTTGATTAGAATCAGTCAGTTTTTGTTGAAAGTTTGTTTTTAATCATTTTAGCCAATCACAAGCTCGTAGGGGGACCCTTTAGCTCACTCAGTAGAGTATATGTCCCACGTGAAAGCTCTAGTTTTAACCATCCACTGTTTTTACTGCACTTCATTTTGTATTTATTGTACAATTGGTGCTAATAAGCTGGTGTCTTGTCAAGGTTTCTTAATAATATGACAACACAAAAAACAAGACCACACACATATATCTTGTTCAACACAGGCTTTAAAAATGTAACATTATGAATAAAATATGGTTACGAAATTCAGACTCACCCTCAGACCAGGAAACCCATTAATGCCAGTTCCACCAACAGGACCCTGGGAAGCATCGGAGCAACATTTAAGTACACACAACAGGACAATGACATCTTTTTATGTTTTATTTTAAACATTTAACATCCTGAATGACAAATAAGTTTAGTATTTTTATGTCTGAAGCACAAGATGATTCATTAAAATTGATGGCTAAGTAAACACCTAATGGGTTAGGTGTGGAAAGAAAATCTTAAAATATGCAAAAACCTTTCAAAATTAAGTATTGATTGGTAACACTGAATAATATAATAATACACATGCAGATGTTATCACTAACAGGAAGCAGGAAAACCCAAACTTGTGGAGTTAGTAGTAAATGATGAGTCAGAGGAATATTGGACGCTGGTGTAATTACCAGGAGGCAGGAAAGAGTTCTTACCTGTTTGCCATCTGGACCAGGGGGTCCCCTCTCACCAACATCGCCCACCACCCCCTGTGGGAAAAACAGACCCACATTTAATTTAATAAAAGACTCAGGAAAACATTTCTAATTAAACTTTCAATCTGCAATGTGTAGCCCATCTGCCAAGGGAAAGGAAAAGAAATAAAAATGTGTAAATTTCAAATCTGTCTTCTGTTATAATTTCATGTTTTTATTTTAAAAGTTAATTCTGATGTCATTTCTCACAGTTAATTTATTGAAAAATGTAGCATAATTGAAAAACTAAACTGTATGTTTTTTTAAATGGACAAATATTTCATCTCATTAAACACCTAAAATCTAACAGATGTTTGTGCCCACTTGTCAATTTAAACATAGAAAGAAAGTTAAGTTGTTCTAAAAAGACAATCATTTTTTAGCAATATCAAGCCCAATATTAAAAATATTTATTTCTATCTTTATGTAACATTATGCTTTATTTCACTACTACTCTAAAACAAATCTTGCAAGTCAAATTAATTAGTTTTGTTATCTTTTGTATTATTTATGTACCTTTTCCTTCCCTCTATGCATCATTTAATCTGCAGCTAATTCAAGAGGACTACTCCATTTTCTTGGACCCCTTCGGGGCTTTTTGTGCTGTTTAAAGTTCTTCTCTTTTATGAGGATGTACACACTCTGAGATAGATCATGGTGAGCAATCAAAACTGATTTATGATTACATGTCTTCCTTTGGGGCCAGGTTTTCCAACAGGACCAGGAATGCCCTGGAAGAGAAAACAGTGGAGAGATTACTCAGCTGTGAGATGTACATGAAAGAAGACTGAAAGGTTTTCCTGGGCTGAAATAAGGTGTCTTTCACCTAAGAGGAAAGTGAATACTGAGAACATATTGACATATATATATATTTATCTTGATAAAATGTAGGAAATCCTCCCTGCTTGAATGTTATACGTTTGAATAATCCCGGTAATTGAAGTTTTTATATAACAACCGGAGATTAGAACCTGTTTCATCTGTAAATTATTATAAACTATATTTGATTAAATAGATATATATCTTGTTCTTCTCATGGACAAGTTAGCTTTGTAACGTTTGTTTCCTGATCACTAATTCTTTATGATCTCCATAACCGCCTGCAGGTAAGACCCTTTACTGCTCTGATATGTTTTCCACAACCCAATTTGAAAAAAAGACTAAATTATGCCACTAAAACAGGTATTCCATCATCAGAAATATTTTAAATAAAAAGCATATATTGTATTTCAAATAATGAGAAGATATTTAAATGATTAAAAAAGCAACTTTGTGACTTGCTTTAGTAATTAACACAAGTCAGACGAAATTAACACAATAAACAACACTCACTTTCTCTCCCTCCAGCCCTGGTGGTCCAGCAACGCCAGGAGGCCCAATAAAACCCTGAAAATAAGAACAATTCAGTTTAAAACTGGGGAATACATCTGCATAATATTTCTATTCCTAACATCAAATAAATCTGGCTTGTAACAGCGCTCACATTACTTCCAACTGAAGCTTATAAAACTTAAATAGTCTTAAAACCTTTGCGGCACAGCTGCTGTGTAGACGTTTTTCTTACCTTTGCCAAAAAGCAGCATTTATGAGCATTTGGAACTAATTATTTAAACCACATTAGGGCCAAAAATACCTTCAATATGATGGTCTGGATAAAACATCCATCTGACAGTTCTTGAGCATTACGTACACAACGAAGGAGTAAACTCCTATTGGACTCTTTTCAATGGGATTTCAAATTTTGTAACATTTGTAGCTGTGACACTTATGTCTCATATCGGTCTACGTTGTTATAAATTATTTTGTCCCAGTGCACCTTTACCTTTACCTTTACCTTGCTTGTTTAAGGTAAATACTTTTAATACTTAATACTTTTTATTTAAGGTAAATACTTTTAATGACATATTTATGATCGTCTCCAGCTCATAAATATAAAATTGTGAGTTCTGTTCGTCTGGATCTTGTAGACAGGTCATGTGTTCATGATTCCAGGTCTAAGCTTGTGGATTAATTTAAGTTTTTAGACAAAAGCTACAAGGTTTATGTATTTGCTGATGAGCCATGACAAGTACAACAACCATAAGAAATGCAAACTCTGGCTTCAGCTGTAGTTTTGTTTTAAATAGTTGGTTTCCATCGGGTTTTTTTGTTTGTTTGTTTGTTTGTTTCTGCCCCAAAATAACAATGCAAAAGACTTGCAACCCCAAATATTGATGGTTAAATTACACAAACATTGCTAAAAACTGAATAAATCAGTCCAAAATGATAACACAGAAGAAATAACATACAGTGAACTAAATGCTTTAAAACAAAGTATTTTTTTTATCTTTGTTCTTCTTCTTCATGTATAAGTCATTGTGTGCTCCTGTCTCACCACATCTCTTTCTCCTATACTTCAACCTTATCAATGCTCTTTCTGTCTTTGTGGCTCCATTTCACCAAGCCGCCCTCAGCCTGACACAGTAATCCCAGCTATCCTCTTTCTCCCAGTTGCACATAAAGTCCCTTCTCTCACCAGCTCATTTAACCCCCCTCCTTCTCTCTGCTTTCATACTTTCCCTAATCTGTTTTTCTTCCATCCTCTTCACTTTCCTCTGTTTTCTTGTTTGGGGCATTCCTTTCTGAAGAATGGACCACAGTGAGAAGAACAAGTCAGCTTTCCAAGGCGACGACCCAAAGTCACACCAAAGGATTCCCCAAGTCCTATTCTGATCAATCTCAACGGAGTAAAGCTGAAGAGCTGGAACTGCATTAATCCTTTCAGGAAATGAAGTGGTTAATTAAGAAAAAGAGACAGAATGAGAGCAGAGAGCTTCTTTTACTTACACAAACACCTTTAGGTCCAGGTCTGCCTTGTGGTCCAGCTAATCCCTGTAAGTAAGGCATGGCTTTGGTGAAGAAGACCTCATTAAAAAGATTTTTTTTTTTTACATGGGAAGGCAAATCTTACTGTAACAGTCTCTAAGGAGCCTAATAAAAAATACACTAGACGGTTTCATTAATTTGTGCATTATTTTTTCTAAATACAAAGAAAACAACATTTTGGCCATTTCAGTTCAAACTAAATGAACACGAGAGGAGACAGTATCAGGCGGGTGTGAGCTTTGTGAAGTTCTCAGCAGAGCAGCAAAGATTAACGGAGGAACTATTTTTTTGTGTTTTTCACTGCACCTGCCTGCCAGGGTAACCTGTAGCTCCAGCCTCCCCAGGAGGTCCTGGTATGCCCTGCAGCAAAGAGAGAAAAGGCGAATGAATGGTGAATGGAAAGCTTGGGTGGACAGATGAAGTGAAAGAGGAGACTTCTAGCAGCACTGTCTGCAAGAATAAAACATGCACTGTTCATTCCAGACAGCCCTGACTGCTTACTGTAGCTGTAGCTTCCAGCTAACCTGCAATCCACCACATCACTGTTTCTTTTTTAACCAGCTTCAATGGGACTGTTAGCACGTTGACAAGCTGGAGGGTGATTCCATCAAGGTAAAAAAAAACACTAAACGTGGGATAAAAGGAAGAACTGACTTGAGACTGACTTCACTGTGATGCACACAACCGGTGTGAGTTTTGTGTGTGCACGCAAATGTAAAGTGGAATGCATGTTTGAGCAAATGTGTGGCATTTCTTTATTTAGCTCCAGCTTTGAAGGTTTCAGATTTAGGACTTAATGAATGACAATCACATATCACAGCCCTTATGGCGAGTTTCATAGCTTGAGTAGATGCCTAAAAAAACACATTTCTGCAGATTGTTGGGACAATGCTTGCTTTGACAAAAGTCCTTACAAAGGATGACATTTTTATCACCTGAGATCTCTATGCACAAGTCATGGGTAAGGCTAAACAAGTTCTTACATCTTGGTAGAACTTATCAAAGTACTCAACGTTTCTTTTGGTGCCAACATTTTCTTTTTTTTGTCTGCCTTCAAAATTGTACAAATCAAATCCTGTATGACACTGTTGTGTTGAAAAAGAATCTATTATCTTTAATTTAATGCTCTTGATAAAGATCTTTTCTTGTTTTACCACCCTGATCACAGTGAGACAGTCTGTCAAGCTTCTGCATGCCCCTGTATGCAAAACAACTGGGCTTATGTAATGTTCCTATACATGTTTAAGGAAGTTTGACTACTGTGTTCAGGGCGTTTCTGGGATGTAACCTCTGGGCAGAGAGAGTGGAGCTTCTTTGTTTCATTAATATTCACCATCTTTGTAAAATAGACATGCACTGATGGAATTTTGGCAGCATGAAATTCCTCTTAATGCACATAAACAGCTACTTACTTGTTCCCCTGGTGGGCCAGGTGTACCTGGATAACCTTTGGGACCCTTGAAGATAAAAAAGGCATTATGAGTTCAAAACCAGCGTAGCACTGAGGACAACTTGGGTCACAGTCTTGTTTGAACAATCTGTAATTCAACACTATGGTTTGATTTATTTTATTATTTTATTCTGAAGATGTGTACTAGTTTGTGGAGAATGACATAACAGTCATTCTAATTATTTTTCTAAATGTTTGGACAAAATCAGTAACATATGAAGTAACAGATTTTAAAGACTTTAGTATCTGTATAAAGTTATACATGAAAAACTGAAGAACTAACAAGCTTATGGAGTAAATCAACAGCATGTATAAATGTGAACAAAGCAAAAAAAAAATTCAAAAAACTTAACTAACTTCTAACAAAACTCCAAACAGCTGCTAGTTATTCATTTTATTTAGAAAATGGTGGATTATAGGAGTTTTTAATGATTCTGATCTTTTCCAGGAGAAAATAACTTTAGTATCTCTCCAAATTCAAGATTGAGATAAAGTTTGAAAAGCTAGTCATTTTAAAAGCAAATCAGTATGTGGTGGGTAATAAAAAAAGAAAGAAATGAAATAATTAAAAATGTCATGGTCTTTGGATTTTGTTATGGTTTGTTAAATGATCTTGGAGTGTTTTATTGCTTTTAATTCATGTTCTGTGTTCTCGTTTTGTTTCTTTAGTTTCCTCCCAGGTTTGCGTTTGTTAAACTTGCTCTCTAATGTCGATCCACACCAAGTTCTGGTTTGTTCACCGTCACACCTGCCCTGTTTCTGTCATTATCCTCCACAGTAAATGAACAGTAAATGTGGACCGTTTAGTTTATCCAGTGTCAGATCCTCATTTCTGTTGTGTTGAGTGTTGATCATGTTGATACGTCTTTATTTGTTGCAGATATTTAATCAGGATTAGGATCCACTCCACATCTCATCAGATATGTAAACAAACAAATCGAACCTTCAGTAAAATGTGTGTGTATTCTGCAAAGAACTGTCTGTTTGTGCACAAAGGCCAGATCCCACATTTAGGTAAAGAAGCATTTTTATTGTAAATTAAGCATGAATTCTTCTTTAGTAAACCAAAGCTTAACTTTACTTAAGAGATAAATTTTATTCTTTGACATGATTATCAACGACATATGTTCATAAAGGTTAGGGACAGGTCAGTGTGTTTCTGGAGAAGTGAGACCTTCGTTAAAGACTTCTACTGATTCCTGACTTGCTTCCGACATGGCGACATATGAACCTTCACACTCAATAAAAAGCCCCACATGAGGTTAAAGAGCGTCGAGCCAGTCATTTCCTGAAGGGGCACAGTTCACGCGGTGGGTAAATTGAGTGTGGTCTCCTGGGAGGGAAGGTTAAGGCCGAGCTCACAGATTCAGACAGACTGAGCGGACATCTGAGCGTACTGAGCGGCACAAGAACTCCCTACTGTATGAAAAAAACTCTATTGTCCAACCATATTTGCTTACCTACACATCCTACTGTGGCCTAATGTCATGTGACTTCCACATGGTTTTCAGTGGATTCAGCCGAGTGCTTTGTTTACATTGAGTGCATACCTGCATTTCAAAATTGCATATCTTTATAACTGGAAAACTACAGGAGCAAACCCTTTCAAACTGCACAATCTGATAGAGTTCAGGATATTCTTAATGTTTGAATTTATAGTATTTAATGAAACCTTTGAGCAGAAATAAATCAGATAAATAAAAAAGAGAAAAAGCACCAATAGTTATTGATACAGTATCAATAAACAGTATTTCATACAAATAGAACTAAGACATTGTTACATATATATCTCATATTTTTATTTGAGACAAATCTATTAAACATGTAGCACAAATAGAGTTTCTGAAAGAGTCCTACCAGTGGTCCTGAAAATCCTTTTGGTCCAGGTGAACCAGATGGACCTCTGTCACCCTAATGACATAAATTAAAAACAGAAGAGAAGCACACGATTTACGGTCACAAGACAGATAATAAAATAATAAAATACTTCTGTAGCTTAATTTTTGTTAAAAATGCAACAATAATAAGGTAATAACTTGTCAGTAAATATACCCAAGCAAATAATTTCTGCCTTAGATGAGTCATAAACAAAAGTAAAAAGAACATTTAGTATAAATAATCTTAGTATTTTATTGTAAAAAGAAAACTGGCAGGTTTAAAAAAAACTGTTATATGTCAAGTAATGACCTCTATAAACTGTTAATTTTAAAGATCAATAAAAATGAAATAAATTTACAATATAGCTTCAAATAAAGATAGAGGTGGAGGAACGATGAAGATTAGGTGGACAACCATGTAGTGTGTCACCACCAAGCCCCATAGGTGTGAGACAGCAGGGATCCTGGTCTGTCTGCAGTTCAGGTGCCGTTTCAAAGCTCAGAGAAAAAACATTTTTGTTCCATATAAAAACAAAACGTAGAGCAAAGAAAGACGGTTTGATCTTGATTTAATTACGCAACGTCGCTGCTGGGCAGAAATTTTTGTCATCAATTTCAAATTTTTGTGTAAACCAACTCTGTTACCCTCCTCTGTCTCTCTCTCTCTCTGGAGTGCGCATGTGTGAGCGTCTGCTGCATGTGTGGAGTGGAAGGAGAACGAGTGAGGTTTTCAAATTTTGATTTTCACTTTTTACAGTGGTGATTCACTTGTTTCGTACTTTAACACGTTCTGTTTTCACTGGTGTTTCAATAGTGTCTTTGGTTTCCTGGCCGCGCCAAGCTTTTAGCTCGGTGCAATGGCCGGGAAAAGTTATGGTGCTGCAGGCTTTAAGAGTCTTTCACGTCGGCATGGTATTAAAATACCAGTTGGCGTGGAGTTTTCTGTTGAGGAGTGTAGTTTAGCTGTTGGGGAAATTGTTGGGTGCGAAAGTGTGAAGGCAGCGTCCAGGATGAACAATGCAGTGGTTATGTTTTTGGATTCGATCGGTAAGGTGAACAGCGTAGTCGAGAGTGGAATTGTTTTGAGAAATACACTAATTACTGTTTTCCCGTTAATGAACCCTGCTAAAAAGATCATCCTGTCTAATTTGCCACCTTTCATCAGTGATGAAGTTTTGTTGAAGGAATTGTCGCGTCACGGCCAGATCGTGTCGGCAATGAAAATGCTGTCGTCGGGATGTAAATCAGCAAAGCTGAAACACGTTGTTTCATTTAGGAGACAAGTGTTTATGATTCTCAAACATGATATTGAGGAACTGAGTATAGTGATGAAATTTAAAGTTGACGGTTTTGAGTACACTATTTTTGCAACAACTGAAACAATGAAATGTTTTGGGTGTAACCAGGAGGGACATTCGGTGCGTAATTGCCCGGAAAAAGGGGGCGCAGCTGGTGAGGGAACTTCTGCGGCTGCTGCTGGGGAAGGAGAACCGGAAGCTGCTGCTGGAGAAGGAGCACAAGAAACTAACCCTGGGGAGGGAGTCTCAACAGGAGACCTAAAACAGTCGAATGTTTCAGAATGTGACATTGAAGAGAGTAAAGAGAGTCAAACG
>NC_051453.1:3190211-3267643 GCF_001649575.2 Kryptolebias marmoratus | reverse complement strand
TTGAGAAGCGGGTGGGTGACCTCCAGTGGAGGATTGTGCATGGGGCCATAGCTACAAACAGGTATCTGGCACATCTTGATCCTGGGGTTAGTGTTTCCTGTTGTTACTGTTCTCAGGATGAAACTTTATCTCATTTATTTGTCGAATGTTCAAGATTGAAGCCTCTTTTTGTTCTTTTGGGTCGTTTGTTTGGTGGGGTTGGTGAAAAGTTTTCTAACTGTGTTTTTATTTATGGTCCACGGTTCTGTGCAGGAAAGAAATCTATACACACTCTTTTGAATTTTATTTCTGGGACTGCGAAACTGGCAATATGGTTATCAAGGAGAAACAAAAAGAATGGTCATCAAACAGATGATGCTTGTGTTTTATTTCAGAGACTGATAATTGCTAGAATTCGGGTGGAGTTTGAGTTTTTTAAGTTGACAAAGAACATTGATGGATTTGTAAGCAAATGGGGAATTAACAATGTTTTGTGTACATTGGATGAGGCTTCTTTAGTTTTTTCTTTTGTTTGAGTTTGTATTTATGATTGGTTTTTGTCTGTTGTTTGACATAAGGAGTGTAAAATAAAGGAATTTTAAACCTCTCTCTCTTTCTCTGTCTCTCTATCTCTCTGTCTGTGGTTTTATGGATGACAAACCAACAAAAAGTGTCATAAAGAGCTTGTGAACTTGTGACCACACAATTTATATAATTAAAAACATTCATGTTTTCTTTCATTTCCTGAAAAGTTGAATTTTTGGAGATACAAGGTTCCTGTCCAACAGTGACAGCATGAAAGCATTATACAGAGTCAGTAACTGATGGACTGATGAAAACATGAATGTTCTTCATCCATCAGGATGCACATAAGAGGACTCTTCCTCAGTGGGACTCCTGCACTGGATGGGAACCTCAGGCAGAGGAATTAAAGTCCCAACATGCTGATTTATCAAAGCTTTCTTTGCTCCGTAGCAGAAAACATTCAGCACAGCTGTCTTCCATGCATGCAGACTGTGTAAAACTCTCAGTACATTACATGATGTGCAGTGCTAATTACTTTATGTGTAAGTCATTTAAGTCATAATAAAAATAGATGTTTAAATACTTTATTAATCCCAGAGAGAAATTCAAATGTAAGGATTAACATAAGAGTGTTACGGTCAGGAAATATCAAACTAAAAGACCAAAACTAAGTCTGTAATAATTTAAAGCATCACAGTTACTCTGTATACATACTGCATAAACAAATGCTGGGATTATAAGAAAGAGTTGTTCAACATTAATCTACCAGACCCAGAAAAATAAAAGGAACAAACAACGTTCTATAATTTTTTTCTTAGTAAATTTTGTTTGTGCAGAAAGCAGTAAATTTAATAAGGAAAAGATGGTTTTGGAGTGTAATTAGTTCAAGATATTTACCAGTGCAGCTCAGGAAAATCAATACTGTGATAAAGTCCAGAAGGAAATAAAATGCGGATGAATGAAGAGTAAGAATGAACCGTTGTGGTGACAAAAACAAGCCGTAAGGACTTTTAAAGCATTCTAGTAAATTTAAACTAATAAAAACTATAAAACATAACTGGAATTTCTGAGAGATTCAGAAATCTTTATACTGTGGTAACATTTTATTAGCCTTTTCTCTATATTTTGCTAAAATCACAGATAGTGCAATTCACATTCACAACAAAAATATGTGTAGCTTAAAGGAATTCTAAAGAAATGCATTAAAAGATAAAACAGAGTAAGAGTCGGGCTGCAGCCTGTCGTTCTCGGGGCAGGAGGACAGACAGAGAAACAAGCGAAAGATTTCTGACCTTTTCTCCTGCTGCAGCTTGGCCTGGAGAAAGCCCCGGGTCTCCCTTTGAACCCTGGAGTAAAAACAGGGGCACAAAGTCAGGAAGATGGAAACAGCTGTGGGAACAAGTCAGAGACTAAAGGAACACTGCTGAGCTTTACACGATGATTTCTACAGATCATCATTTCAGCTGATGTAATAAAACCTGCTCTTCTTTTGTACAACTTGACTCCCTGAACTGTTGTCAAAACTATTAATCACTGAACCGCTGTAGGATTCAGAATGTTTCCAACCAAGTTTTTAGGCTTTTAAATTCAGACTAATTTAATACATCATCCCCAATAGCTGTTCAAATCTCCACACAGTTCTTAGACCTCCCTCATTTCAACATATTCCCCAGTAAAGGCTGCTGTCTATCAACTTAAAACAAGTAAAACCTCACCAGATTTAGGGCATCATGTTACTATATTTTGACTAACAACCAGTGAAGTATACCACCTGAGGGTGGCTGAGCAGAAAAGCATAAACCAAACATAAGAAGTTCTGTCCTGTTTAGGTGAAAGAAAGTCAGCAGTGCATGTAACTGAATGAAGGCCTCTTTTTTTGAAGTTTAGAACTTGTGTTGATAGCATCTGACATTCTGCTTAAAACATGTCAGCCAGCAGTGCTCATCTGAATAAATCCTGGAAACTAAATCTTATTCAAAGAGAAATATTTTCCTTAACTGAGCCGAGGTGGTTTCTCAGTTCCTTCCCTGCCTCAGAGATTCAGACTGACTCATCGACAGGTCACTAAGGTATTAAACTTTTTGTTTGCATGAATGTGGGCGTGCAAAATTAAACAGCAGATAGTTAACAGGTGGTCGAGTATTTCCTAATAACTGAGTGAACCAGAACCGAAGTCAAATATGCAGCGTGTATCAGCAGGGTCAGAGGTGACCGGGAACAAATCCATCTCCATTCTGCTCTTTCACTCATTAAAAGGTTATTAACTTTTTATATGTGATAACTAAAAGAGAGAATGGATTTACTTTGAAACAAAATGACACATCGAACTCTCAGAAGAGGAGGGTGGAACATCCACTTATCTCCTGTTTCTGCGCCTGCAGCACGATTTGCTTCATGTACCGCTGATTGCTTAGTCTATCCGCAGCCCCTCTGTGGTAGCCATCCAGATGTTTGTGTAACCACAAACATCTGGATGGGGCTACCCACATCCTCACTTAGTTGCACCAACTCAGCAGAGATTCTGCTTTACTCTTTTTTTTTTCCTGTTTAATCAGTGTTGTGGAAAAAAAGCTGAATCATGTTATGCACTTTGGCAAAAACACTGGTATTAATGATTCAGGGTAAAGACTAAACAACGTTTGTGTCCTTCCAGCCACGCTGTGGCATTACGTCCGCTCATTACTCTAAATCTTGTCCACATCTGGCTGCGTTTGGGTTCATTCTACTTGCAAACGCTCTCTTGTCTTTAGGCAACGGTGAGTTGATCACCTCAGTCATCATAATTGAAGCCATTTGCGCTTCAATAAAACATGAAAAGTGATGATTTAAATCTCAACTGAAAGACAAAGTAATGTCACTATAAAATATGGTAAAAAAAGAACAAGAAAAGAAAAGTTTTCTACAATGTTTCATTTGTTAGGGTTGTAAGGATGCTCCTTTTGATAGAAGTAAGAAGTTGCACCAATTTATTTATTTATTTTAGACAGGCAGACTTTTAAATCCTACTATTGTCAAATTATACGCCATACAGTGCACATTAGAAAAAACTTGAGAATAAAACTAAATAGCTAAATTGTATTTCCTCAGCTGTGGTTCACTGCTTTATTAGTGAAATTTCATTAGAAAAAGTTTTCTCTACCTAACTGGCAAACTAATAATTATTAAGAAATTCAAAAACACAGACGGCAGATTTAGCATCATATTCATCCTCTGTCACCAGTTTGTTTACAGAAAGAGAAATATTTTGATTTTCAGCTTAAAAAGTCTGTTTGCAGCCCCTCATTCTGACTCCTAGACTTAACTGTAATCAGAACTACGAGTCATGTTAAAAAAGCATAAATAATCTGGTTTTACTGCCAAACTCTCAATATTTCCAATGTTATTTCAGGCTAGAGGAAACCATTGATCATTTTCTTTTCATCAACCTTACAGTGACACTTGTTTAAACCCTCAAAGTCCTCAGATTTCCTCAGTATCTCTGTCAGAAAAAAATGATTTCCTTTTTGTTGTTGCCTTGAATTACAGCACAGAAACAAAGAAACTCCTGGTCAATAATGTCCTCCCATTTATGATGTATTTTGGACTGACTGAATAAATGTGGGCATGTAGAGGGCGGGATGAGAGGCTTCTTCACGTTAGCACACGTCTAAGTGAAGCACATTTTCCATCATGATGGAAACACTGCCTGCAGTTGTGAATGAACACATTTTTAAAACACAACTTTTTTCCAGACACAGACATTTCTGATACATTTCCATTTCTGTAGTTAGAAAATCCCACCCACCTTTGGCCCAGGTGGTCCGGGTTGTCCTGGTTTTCCATGTGGACCAGTGGGACCCTGGAACAGATGCAGACAATGAAAGAACAGTTAAAATGTTTATGGATGAAAGCATTTTATATTTAACAGTTGATCATTTTTAAAGAGGTAACGTACATGTAATAAGGGGCTGTTAATCCAAACACAACAAACATGTTTCATGTCACTAGTTCTGAATGAAAACTGCTTCTAGAAAATAGTTATGTAATCCAAATGTAACCACACCTAAGTATCCTGCACATGTGCATGCACATGCACAATGCATAGGCAGGTGTGCACCAAACACATGCCATGTATTGAGTATATCTACTGTATTATATATCCAATTCTTTAAATTGAACTTTCAAGAAACCAGACCTCCCTTTAAAATGTATTGTTCCTGGAGATCATTCAGTGTTTTTCTTTGGGCTTCAAATGGTGCATCTCTCAGGTCTATCTCAGGTTTTTTTTCTTATATCTGAAGGATCTGATTTTCAGACACTGTTCGTTTGTTGTAATTATTGTTATAGGCCTGACATCTTGTTTTGTTTGTTGTCCTCCACTTGTTTACTTCCTGATTGTGTTAAAACAATATGTGGCCATAGTCAGTTATAAGAACTGGACAGAACATTAATAAAAAAGCAGCCAAACTCCAAAGAAAAACTTTGAATCAGACAACTTTTAAAGATTACAGTAAACTAGAAAGAAATTAAAGATTATTTATAAACTTTGCACAGCACATATTTGTAGAGCAGTCCTAAGTTGCTTGTACTGATCCAACCCGTATCTAATTCTCCCACATTTTCACTACATAATGACTTCAAGCCACACTCTGTTTCTACTTTATAACATCTTTTTTTGGAGCAAAATTCATTCATAACTTTATAGTAGTAGACACGTATTCCTGTAAGCTGACTCAAGCATGCTTTCCATGCTCTGTGTAAAACACAGAACAAACAAAACATCATCTGATAATAACAGCAAACCTTGGTTAATAATAGCGTCAACTAATGTGATATCATCTGACAACATGATGCAGTGGCCAATGAAATAATGCAGGCTGGTAGATTACTTTATACTGTGACCAGGATACTGGTATTCTTGCAATCATATTGGAAACATATACAAAACGTTAAAGTGATGACAACATTTCATAACCAAAAAACACTGTTTGTCTTACAGCTTCTGAAATCATGTTTCATTGCCCTGACAGAAGCATAAACAACACAGCACCACTAACTCAGCCCTCTTCTTCTATCTGAATCTTTATAAACACGATCAAATAGTCTTCCAGTGAAGCACTGCAGATATTTACATTCCTTGAGATAAATAAGTCATAAAAATGCTGCTATTTTTGGAAAAGCAAAGAAGAGAGAACCGATTTATACACCTTCCTTTTTTTGCACAGCTTTCAGTAAAACCTGTGGCGTTCAGTTTCAGGATGCCTCCAGGGCTTCAGGCATTACTGCAGCATTGCATCATAACAGCTTTGGCAGCTGCTGAAAGAGAAGTCTCACGATCAGAGGGAAGATGTAACCAGCTAACACAGCTGCTGGTTACGAGGTTATGAGAATTATCGCATCATAATGGGCTCTTGCACAGCTTTTTTATGTGTTTAGTCATGTTAACCACAGAAATGTCTGTCAGTGCTTTTTTTTCTTTCTTAACCACCATTATAAATGAAACAAATTATAAAAGATCTGAGTTATTTTGTTCCATACCAATAATTATAGGTTAAAATTAGTCATTAAACAGCTAGCAAAGTGCTATTTATTTCCAATTATGGTCATGCTTCCTGTAAAATTAGATGGTAGAGAAACTGTCCCTCCTCTTGAAACCCCATCTGCTCTGACTGATTTTATTGGTCAGTTCTTTTTATTAAAACTGTATGCAACCCTGAGGTCAGGAA
The DNA here is from genome assembly GCF_001649575.2 of Kryptolebias marmoratus. NCBI lineage: Eukaryota > Metazoa > Chordata > Actinopteri > Cyprinodontiformes > Rivulidae > Kryptolebias > Kryptolebias marmoratus. The sequence continues at coordinate 3,261,434 of NC_051453.1, read as the reverse complement.
GAGTTATGATAAACACTATTTTATGTACATTTTTTCATTGTTGGTCTGGATACTAGCTCACTGTACAACAGATTGGTTTCATTTGATTTTACATTAAGAGTAAATAAACCTAAACTATGGCTTTGCTGCAGACTGTGCCTCTGTGGTGCAGCTAATATCAGAGTTATTTTGCAACACTACTCTGAACAGAACTCTCTGAGTTTTGCTCACTCTTCTGTTGTCCTAGGACCACTTTCCATGAGCTTTTTACGCTCATATGATCTGGACTCTGGAACAGATATACACGCAGACTTTATCTTATCTAAATATGTGGAGAAAAAATACATAACTGGATTTAAATATTTTTAATAGTACATATTACATTGTAAACTGCTTCTTTTGTGATCAATTACATCTACTTTCCAACATACTGTCTGAGTAACATCATCTCGACACAAATGACTTACCCTTGAACCTCTCCTTCCAGGAGGACCAGGTAAACCAGGAGGGCCAGGAGGACCCTAAATCAGAGAAACAGGGGAGTAGGGAGAGATAGAGACAGACAGATCAATGAGGAAAAGGAAGAAGGAAAAAAGAAATAAGTGTTGATAACAAGCAATAACATGTAGTTCACTGCCCAGACCTTTTCAATGATGAGCAAGTTTCAAGTTTATATAAAGGTTGTACAGTTCAAAGAACATGAGACAAATGTTTTCAGCTAAAAGCTTTGTTAACAATCTCTGAGCAGACGGGTTGAGTTACATTCTCAGGATGAGACAGCCACCAGCAGACTAAAGGAAAACAACAGGATTAACGTATGAGTTGCAATGAAAAGTCCAAGAATAAAATGTAACTATTGCATTATTATCCTTTGATTCAAGATGAAAAACAAAATTTACATATGGAAAAGTAAATAATGACTTATGGTATATACTTTTAAACATGCACAAATAAATAAATTTAAAAAAAAATCTAAATATTTTGCAAAATGGAAACAAATCGTTTATTCTCATGAAAGTGAATGAAAGCAGATTTTAACATCTGTCTATCTTAAATACATTTATTTATTCTTGGTTCAGTAGTCTAAAAATGAAAAACAGCTCAGCAAACCTGACCTTTTTATACATGTGCATCAGAGCTTGTTTTTAACAAAAAAGAAAAAAATAATAAGCTTAAAATTTAAATACTTTCAATTTCATCATTAAGCTCAAATGATGTAAAGCATTTTATCTATTAAGAGCAATTCTTCAGAAATGTTATGCTTTTCATCATATTTTAAGCTGCATATTACCACAAATGAAAATGAACTTTCAGGTGGCCCAGGTATATTATGGGTTGCCACAGTAATTGACAGCTCACTAATATTTTGTGTGTGTGTGAATGTGTGTACTTTGTAGTAACTGCTCACCCTTAAATGTACACAAACCAGAACATTACACAATCATGCACAGGGGGGAAAATACTTATTTGGGTATTAGGGATGGGCAGTGATTTTAGAATATTTAAGCTCCAGTGAGAGCTGCAAATTCATAGAAATAATGCAACCGTCAAAACCATCATTTTTTAATTTACTTTTTTATTTTTGTAACACAGGCATGCTAAGTTGTTTCCTAGGGTTCCTTTTTTGACAGAACACCTACTGACCACTGACCACGGAAGAAGAAAACATATAAAGTCAGAGAATTGTGTTTTACTTTGAAAGGATTATTAAGTGAAAACAATTGTCACGGGAGAATTTAGCTTTATGTCAGAATGCATCCCTCTCCACGTTGATTCCTTAGACCAATGGAAAAGAAGAAATGTAAAGATCCCCAGCTCAGTTTCATTAGAGGAGGTTTAGGCTGCAGGATTTGAGGTGAGTAAATTTTCATTTACTGCAAGTCCCAGCAGTGTGGACATGGTGAAAAACATGAAACAGACAATGATCCTAAATCACAGGGTGGAAGGTGACGTTCGTGCTTGTTAAGAGTGCTTTCACTGCTTGTAAACAGTTTGATGTTGTGCTATATTAATTATCTATGCATTATTAAAGTATAAAATGAGCACAAGTTGTGACGAGAAGGAGTTACTGCAAGTTGGTCACATGTTTGGAGCGATGGCTGGTAGGTGGACAGGGAGGACAGGGAACAGAACGGGAACAGGATAGGACGGGATGGGTGGCAGTGGGATCAAATATTTGAAGAAACATTAAATAATTACAGACAAATTTGAAGACTGCTTAGGCTTAAAATGCCCATCCTTACTAATCACAATGTTGACAACTTCCTAAACCAGCTTCCTAAACAATTCCCAATCATCTCCATGGAAGATGAACACAAGTGTTTCCAACACTAAACTGATTCTATTGCATTCAGGAACAGAGAAAAACAAAATGACTGCTGGTGTACTAAAACAATGACAGAAGTAAGGGGAAAAATACTGCAACACCTACAGGAATATGAAAACTCTGACGATAAATATGGTCTAAAAAGAAAAGGGAAAAAGATTTAAATTTGTGTTTTGTTCAGAAAAAAGTGCATTTAATAGGAGATACTGATGATCACATTTAAGTGTATATCCATATCAACTTCATCACTAGATAAAACAAAGAAGAATTGTCTTCTTACCACATCTTTATAAGGGATAATATTTAAAAGTTTAACAATAATAAGTTGTTTAGATCTGATATTTTACTTTTGTTTAGAATTCCATTTTTTGTTGTAGCAACAGATTACAACAAGTTATTGTGGTGCTTCCACATCATTTCTCAAAATACCCAAAGAGCACTGGGGGGGACATTATAAAGAAACAGTTGTTTGTTCTCCTAGACTCCCACACACAGATAAATGGAAAGTGTGAGCACAAACACCACCACCACCACTTCAAGCCTAAAACAGTGAGGTCCAAACAAACAGAGACACTCATACAGTAAAATGCTAATCATGTGCCTTTGTTTCATTTCATTTTAGTTTATGATGAATTATCTCACAGCATGGTGAATGAAGATGCAATTTACCATTTAGATATTCTCACTTGTACTCACTTTCTTTCCAGGAGAGTGGATTATATATATATATATATATATATATATATGACAACATTCGGCACCCACAAAGAAATATGTTGCTTAACGATGCTGACTGAATTTTAAACAGCTTCACAAAAGTACAAGTTACTAGAAGTCTAACCATTTTGCCAAATCTCTTAGAAAATCTTAGGTTTCTATAACTGCATTACATCAAAACTGGTCCAAAAACCACGATGCTTGCTAGAAACTGAAAGCTGATGAGTTGCAAGTATTGCTGTCTCCAGTAAAGACAGTTTTATGTAACCACAAATTAAGAGGCTGGCATCCAATTAAGAAGCTCCTGCTCTAAAAATGACATTTTGAAACTTGAACTGCAGCTGACCACATGAACAAAGAAAAGCCTTCTGAAGGAGAATTTTGGCTTAGATGAGACAAAGATTTAATTGTTTGGCTATGATGACCAGGAGTGTCTTTGTAAAGATAAGAACAGTCTCCCATCATTAATATGAGGCAAAATCAAGAAAAAGGGGAACTACCTCTGAGTTCTTCATAAAGGACCATAAAGTGAGGCTCATTCACGGCAGTAAGCTATATCAAACTGAGGCTGCCATCACACCGGTGCCACCAAGCCCTCTGACCACCACCAGTAGGCAAGGCGGGTGAAGTGTCTTGCCCAAGGACACAACAACTGAGACTGACGGAGCAGGGGCTCAAACCACCAACCCTCAGATTACAGGACGGACCCTTACCTCCTGACACACAGCTGCCCCAATCAATGAATCAAACAAGCTAACACTGAGCTGTAGAAAAGTTCTGAAATCAACCCTATCAGACTGTGTAGACCAGGGGTGTCCAACCCTGGTCCTCAAGGGCCACAATCCTGCATGTGTTACCTGTTTCCCTGCTCCATCACACCTGATTCATGGTTAAATCACCTCTTCATGTTCTGCAGAAGCCCGTTAATCACCCATTGATTCAAATCAGGTGTGTTGGAGCAGAGGAACAAGTAAAACATGCAAAATAGTGTCTCTCCAGGACCAGGATTGGAGACCACTGGTGTAGACACTTGAAAGATGTGGAAAGAAAATAATGAATAAAATCATTCTACCCAAACCACTTCTGTTTATGAAATATTGTTTATTAATGAGTTATGACAACTGTCCTAACGAAATCCATGTTTTAATAGTAACCATGATTTAGACACACATCAACAGCACTCCTGTCAAGCTGATACAATTTGTTTTAGCGATGTCTGTTGCTGAACTTTGGTATTCTATCTTACTTGAAGCTCTGTCCAATATCATGACATTGCAGTAGCTTTGTTACGCTCATCAGTATGTCCAAATGAATACATGAAAAACAAAAACTATCTCTGTCTGAACAAGTCGCAGTATATAAGCTGTTTGTTTGAAAGTACCAGAATAAATTAGCAAAATTTAACTTTGATTTTCTTAAAGAGGCAACATACAGTAAAATCTTGAGAAAAAACTGTGTGTCACTCAACAACAACTGATAGCAACAAACTATAAACACTGGTATACCTATGACAGGACTGCAGGGGGTAACAGCATTGACACAAACTTTGTAAAAAAAAAAATAGTAGGGTAGAACATTCTGAGCATGGAGTAGGTCATTTTTATTTTACAATGTTTACATTTCCTCTCGGTTTTGACACTTTTCAGTGCATGGTCTAAGAATAATGGCAGCAAGGTCAGGAAAATGTTAGCTAGAGGCAGAAAAAATAGATTAAAAACAAAGTTATTGCTGTGTCATTTGATATCAGTTCAACACACAGCTATAGGAGACTTGCACAAAATAAGCTGTGATATAGTGATATTGTTTCCCCAGAACTTATATTTGTAATAAAAATACTACAAATCAAGCTTTAATAACCATCACTTTGGAAAGCATTTTTAAAATCTCAATTTCAACAAACAAAAATGTCTTGTCCATGAAGATGATAGAAGCAAATGTTTTTTAAAACATCTGTATTTCTGTGAACAGAGCCAAAATGTATTGAAATTTTTCTTGAATATTCCAAACATTTTCTCTGTTGTCTTATCTAGTTATTTTTAATCAAACATATTTACCTTCCTGAACATAAATTAGATAAACCTTGATCTAAGTTTCAGGTAGCCTGTGTGTGTGATATTTCTGGTATCACTTTGTGTGATATGTGTTATGTGTTATAACTTCCCTTGTTGAAGTATTTCAGCATATTCTCAAGTTTAAACCAAGAGCTAATGACCCAGAGTCAATGACTGACATTCAGCTGACCCAGCATTCAAATCATGCCTGCATTAAAACTGTGGGAGTAGTTCATACAATATGCAAACAAGACAGTATTAAAACACACAAGACACAAGTGGTCACCAGTATAACATAAGTTTGCCTAAACGTTATCAGTTTAAAATGTGACCAAAGCTTAGACTGTTTTGTGCTAAAAGTACTGGAGACACATCTAATCTAACTCAGAGGATGAGACAAAAAAATGCAGAAATCTGTGTTGGGTAAACTTTGCCTTTCCCACAATCCCTTAAGCACTCTATATCTGATGGAGCACTGCAGAAACTTTAACACTGACATCTGAAATTACTTAATGAACTCAAATTAAAACAGATCCGATGAAAACATAGAACGAATCTCAGTCTCTGAAATTTAAGCATTACTTGTAAACTCTATAGGCATGTTTGAATCACTGGGCTTTCCTGACAGCAAGCTTGTGTTTATTGCCAGAGGCTGAATCTCCAACTTTCACAGAAGTGAACCTCTTCAACAAAAGAGAAAAATAAGAAGAAAAAGCAGGAGGAGTATTTCAGGTTTGGAACTTTGGCTTGCCTATGGTGTTCATGGAAAAAAACAACAAAGCACAGACATACAACACCATCACCTTTAAACCACTACAGCTACATTACATAAGCACCCATCCATCCATTTTCTTTACCCACTTCTCCCTTCTGAGTCACAGGATTACATAAGAATCTATCAAATATCATCGACATACTATAGCCATCAACATAACTATCTTTAATCTCCTTGTATTTTCTTTTGACGATATAAAAAAAATGACTGACTTGTATCTCCCAATGCTACAGACCCTCACAGATTACAACCATTCATGCATTCAGTCACTTACCGGAGGACCTGGCTCTCCTTTGGGCCCATTGAATCCATCTTCATAGTCATAAAGGAATTCTGGCTCCTCGTATTCATAATCAAATCCTTCAAGGTATGTGTCCTCGTAGCTGCCATCCACGTCTTGTTGCTCTGAAGTGTCAACCCAATTTTCCCTGTACAAAGTGGTGCTGTTGGCTCTTCGATGAGACTCCAAAATGTGGCGTGTGTGTTTAGGCCCAAGCTCAGAGTCCCCAAAGTTGTTCCTAAGTCCTTCCTTCACTTGACTTTGCCTGACTGGGGATATTAGGCTTGGGGAGACCTGAGAAGTCTGCTGGCTACTGGATCTGGTCTCTTCCTCTGTGCTGTTTTCAGACTGATCTATGTCTCCTTGAGGCTGATTGCCTTTGCCAATTGCTAACACATTTTTGTTGGTTGTGACAGATGTGCTATGGGAAAGATCCAGTATTGCTTGCCTTCTTGAAGGAGCTTGCGTAGGGTCATTAGGTTGAAGGGAGAAGGGTTTCAGTGTGGAAACGTGTCTTGGTTCCCTTAGATGTAGCTGCGTTGTTGGGCTCAGGGTTGAATACTGTGTGACAAGTTGGCTTCTCTGTGATAATTCTCTGTCAGCTGTTGCAACTTTGGTAGAAGTATGATGCATAGTTGTTACTCCAAGAGGGGACTTTGGAGAAGGGTTTGCATTGTGGTCATTAGCCTTAATATCCAAACGAGAATGTGGCAAAGGCAATCGATAAGTGTCGGCCAGCCGACACTGTTTTTTAAGGTAGTTGCAGTAGTGTGCAGCAGCTTGGGCTGAAGGATAAATATCCAGTTGGCAGAGTTGACCACTAAATGGAGCTGCCTTTGAGTTCATCCTACCCAAAGTAAAAACACTCTCAGATTCTCCCAGAGTCTGAGATCTCGCCAGGGTTTGCTCTCGTTGCTGCACCGCTCCACAATTTGCGTAAAAGGACACTGAACGAGCACGAACACCAACAGCAAAAGCATGCTGTTGCCCATCCTGCCAGTTGTAGGTGAAGTAGATGGAGGATTGCTCTGCAGTATACACCACTAGTCTGCGTGGTAACAACTGAATGCCAAAACGCAGTCTGTCCCTGCCATCTTTAACACTTAAAAGAAAAGCATTGCTTGCTCCCCAGGAGCTTAGGCTAATCACAAAAGAAAATTCCTCAACAAACTCTGTGTGGAACAGACTGCTTGCTGGAATCTCATAAATGGAGTTTGTGTCTAATGACACTCCATATCCAGAAACTGGAACATTCAAAAATGGGGGAACATTGGTGTAAGTAGTTTGAGGTGAGGCTGTCCTCTCGTGGGGATTGTCTTTGCTGCTTTGATCTGTAAGCCCCAGTCGATGGAGGATGTCCACACCTGTTGGACAGAGGAGACACTGGTAAGTTTAACATATCACAACTAAATTACAACAAAATCAACTAATTCTGAATTTATTCTATTGTTCTCTCTTTCAATAAAATTAACATTTATTTACAAAATATAAACCATTTTTATTTTAGTGGATTTCAAACAGAAACTACTGTTTTAAAGTGCTTCAAAAATGTGCTGTCTCACTTCTGGTTAAACACAAGCCTTGATTAGACTGGATACCATCCATACATTCATCTATTTTTTTATACCTGTTTGATGCTATTCAGTGTCATAAAAAAGTGGTGCTTATTTCCAGCGGTCAATCAGGTCACCAGTGCATCCCAGGGTCACTTAGAGATAAACAATCATCTGTACAAACACATGTCTGGAGCAATTATAGAGTCAAAAACTCATGCATAAACAATAAGAACAAGCAAACCCCACACAGAAAGGCTCTGTTGTTTCAAACCGTTTCTCCCTAAGGGAGAATTAGTTTTGCAGCTAAACAGGAAGTGCGGAGCTCCTTCACACAGTACCAAGATATGGATACAATGGTCAGTTAATTTCTCATCTGGACTGAATTGTAAAAAGATATGTCTGTAGGGATAAAATAATGTTTATATCTGGTGTTTTTTCCAGGAGGAAACCTCAACCTGGAACCAGATGATAAAAACTGAAATTCAGTGAAGAAGGGGTGGCTTCCTCACTACCTGTCTGAACAGATCAGAGAGCGTGTTCTGCTGTAAAACCAAAATCCTGCTGCTCATCTTCATTATTTTAGTGAAGATCATTTTATTTTCTATTGTATTTTTTTATGCTGAGGTTACCATGACAACACATCAGTGAAAAAGTGAGGGCAGATTTGATGCAAGATTTATAGAAAGTTGCCATGACGGAGATGTTCACATAAAAGACGGAGAGTTTCTGCAACCAGAACAAGTATGCTGCAAAGCAGCTGTGCAGCCCTGGATACTATCTGCTGTACATATCTATTATCTAATGCATCACAATCATGCAGAAACTGAAGTAGAAGCGAAGGATTGCTGGAAACTTTTGGGGAATGTCTTTTTTTCTTAGCTTCATCTCTGAGACAACATCTACAATCGTAGTTTTACAAAACTAAATGAAAACTGTTTTATTTGATACATGGTTTAAGAAAATAGTGCATGCTTATGCCCAAGTTACATGTCTGGGTACAGATCAGACATGATGCCATTAAAACAGTATTCCACAGACACTGGTGATTCAATTTATACTTTTCCTGTGAAGTAACAGACGGACAGCTGCAGTCCAGATGAATCATGGAGGCTTTAAATGCACACAGCCAAACTAGGATTCAGAAATCTAGTCCATAAAGTTTATTGAAACAAAGCAGATATTTATGAAAACTGTCCTGTCATTTTTTTACCCTGTCACATGCAAGGTTCCTCAGAAAATTTATGTTAAATCTGCTGAAAAGCACAGTTAAGCAAAAACCTTTAAACATGATTACATGACAAATATTCTGTTCAAATATGATATTAGAAAAAGGACATTAGCTACAGATCACAGGAAGGGAGGGTCACGTATCATAATTCGATCACAATTCGGTCATGACTGATTCCAGAAAGAAACACAATAACACATCACAACATATTTATGTAGACAACATGCCACATTGTGAAAGTAAAACTTTACATATGTGGAATGCCAGTTTTAGCAGGTATGGTCCCTTTAGTGCACACCAGAGACCCTCTTTTGTTTGCTTTTTTGTTTATCTGACTGACAATTTTTTAAAACTTTTCGCTTTGTTGCGCACCAAAAGGACAGCTAAAAGTCAAACATCTGGTTGCATAACAATATTTTGAATTATTTATTGAATTTTCAGAGCTAGAATTTAGGTATCTTATCAGAGAAAAAACTAAAGGATCAGAAATTTTATTCTAACTGAATGTTTTCAAACTCTACAAAATTTACATCTAAAATCAAATAAATGCTTTTTGTGTTTAGAATATAGCTAGAAACAGATAAAGACCACACAGACCATTGCCCTTAATGGCTTTTGGGAAACTATCCCAGCTGATCTAAGCATACACTGAGACATGTTTTGCCTAAGGTAACATCAGCCCAAATTCCATTTAACCTGTCTCAAAAAGACAAACAAGCATTCCTCATCTCTTCTTAATGACAGATTGATCTGTCTTCCATTTATCAATTTTTCTATAGAAACGTGTGGAAATAAGAGCGTAAGTCAGACAAAAGTGAGGCAGTTTACTCAGGGAAATGAACAGTAGACAATACACATAAAAAAATATGAGATCTGATCATAAAGCTGAAGCCAAGAGCAACTCTGACTGCAACTTGTATCCAACTGAACAAGTAATTAAAAATAAATTCTCATTTTGAAAATGATACTTAAGTTAAATTCAGGTAGTGAAACAGCATTATAACTGAGGTAATTCAACTAATTTATAAGAAAACCAGAGAACTTGAGATGCATCTGAAATCTGAAGCTCTGGTAATGGCTTTGAACTGGTTTTGACAAATAAAGTCAGAGGAGGTGAATGAAAAGCCCTTAGATGAAACAACACTAATGCTTGTGTTAAAGGTTCTGCTGTTCACCTTGAGCTCGGTAGTCGTCTTCTCCAGAGGGCACTGCTGAGCATACTGACAGGAGCAGGAGGAAGTTCCACCTGTGGGAAAAAAAGTCACAAGTTAATAATAGTTCAGCTAATTCAAATTCGTCATTTAAAACTATAAAAACTAAAAATGGATGGTATATCAATCAGTGTACTGTATATCCTCTCCTTTTAAAGCTATGCTGTGCCGATTAGATTAGATTAAAACAAACACATCTGCTCACCACTTTTGAAGAGAAGTTTACAAGGGCACCGCAAAGCAAATGCAAGCCTAACAAAGTCCAAGGTACCAAGTACAAAAACCAGAACTCTATTATGAGACCAAAGCAAATTGAAGATAGTTATAAACATTGAACTTATTTGATCATAAAGGGTGAAAATGCACACCTGCAATCCTGACTATTAAAATATGCTGATATAAGTCAGGTGGTCTACATGTCCATAATAGCTGCTTCCACAGAGACTACATGAGGAAATCCCTAACCTAAAAACCAGCAGACACATGGTGGCAAAGGCAAAACAAGAAACATCAGCTGGGTTACAGTGGACTACCCATCCATCCATCCATCCATCCACCCATCCATCCATCCATCCATCCACCCACCCATCCATCCATCCATCCATCCATCCATCCATCCATCCATCCATTCATCCATCCATCCTAATTGCGTTTTTCTAAAATAATAATGTAAACACAAGCTCATTACTCTATTGCATCAATAGTGCCAAGACAGGTTACTTCAGCCAAGAAGCTCATACATCATATCGCAAATTAACTGATCTTTTACTTCATTTGTGAAAGCATAATGCCCAGGATCACGCTCTCAAATGTAAACAGTTTTATTCTAACTTTATTTTTTAAAATCCTATATTGTGGCAGTAGGTCAGTGCTGCAGTCTTGTAATCCTGAGGCTGCACCTCTGGAGGCTGAAGCCCCAGCTGTATCAGAAGGGTCATCCAGTTTAAAACAATTGCTAAATCTTTCTAAGGTGAGCCCTGAAGGAGGAAGCAGGCAAAAGCACAACATATTTCTGAGTTTTTACCTGGAATAGCTACTACAAATTAACACACTGATGCTACTTTGTTATTTTCTTGTATTTTGACTAAATAAGTCATGTGTAACTTATTCTCTACATTTACTCATGGTTAAAGAAAAGTAAATAAATTTCTGGCTGGTCGAAGTCAATGTGGAGACGGAAAAGAAAAAGGTTGCAAAATGTATAAAAGAAACTCTGTAGGCTTTTACCTTTGACATGTTTATGTCTAAAAATCTGGTGAAATGCCATGAAGGGAGCATTATCGTGTCATGTTTTATTGTTTCCAGACAGTGATGGATTTGTTTTTTAAAATTGCATACTTCTTTAATAACACTTTAATACTGTTAATGGAAGCATGCCTCAGCAAAACTATTTCAACAAAGAGAGAAAAACCACACTTGATTTAGAGATAAGTGTCGATCCTGCCTTTTAAAATTACATTTTTTCAAGCTGTAAAAGACACTTTATTCCCAAAGGCCCTCCATGGACTTTTGTTTATCTGGACTTTGAAATGTTTTATTGAGAAACACTGCAACAGGACCAATGCAGTTAGTTACAAGGACTCATTTGTTCCTAATATCATGTTGTGATGCTCCTCTGCTTCAGAACTACAGCATTTAACATGCCCTTTGACCCTCACTGACCCCACCTCTAGATGGCACTGCCCACCACAGAGCTAAAGAGGAAGGAAACACAGTAACATGTTGTATTTGTATATTAAAGGCAGTTTTAAATATTGATTCGATCTTTTGACACAAAATGGTAAAACTGTCAAACAAAAAAGTTATTCCAAAATATGAAGTGTGCTCCTATTATACCCTATTATAAATAAGCTCTATTGTTTCTAGACCAAAGAAGTTAAAAATAGTACATTTCTTTAACTGATAATCAGGATTTTAAGCTAAGTGTATCCTTACATAACGACTTCTTCAGGAAGGTCTACTGTAGTCACATCCAAGGTCAGAAATTACCCAGGTTGAACACTTTAATTGATTCTTTGTACATCTAAAATAATAGCAAAAACAAGAGAACACTCTGTCATTCTAATACTACTGTCATAAGCCATTAGTGACTCTGTCGAGCAGTAGAAAGGATAAAATTAGAGCACAGACAAATCAATCCAAAACAGAAAATGGACACTGCAGGCTGAATGAAATCGTACATTTAAGTAAATTAAGACTAAACAAAGAGGAAAAGATGTTAACAAATATAAGAAGTGAATTTTATTTGCATTGACATTCCTTGTTTGTCTCTTCCTTACAGTTGTAATGCACATGCATGAGTAATTATCAACAGTAAAGGTTCAAAGCAGACTATTCATATCCACTCATAATCAATCACATCAGCAGAACGGCTGCTTACACAACTGATGACAACTAGTATCATAATTTTCTACGCTGACACTGAGGGGAGGTTGTTAAAGCCCACAAGGAGATGATCGGGCTGATATTTTGATATGCAGCTGTGTGACACCAAAAAGATCCCCGACGATCACAAATGCTGCAGCAGAGATTTTAATGTGTGACAACATCACGCAGCATGATCTCTCACTGACATCTCCCTTTCATGACCTTTGAACCCTCAGATAAAATGTTTGTTCACCCAGGTTTGGACAAGAAGAGACAGCCCTATTTGTTTTCTCAGGTTAAAAAATATAATTAAAGGCAAAAATAAAATGGAAAATGAAGAAAAGAAGAAAAAACAACTGGTTTTAAGCAGGAACTACATAAGCTGTGTTTGTCACCTGCTTCCCACCCAGAGAGGTGGTGTGACATTCCACAGGCAGCAACAGAAACAAATCCCAGCCAGAAAAAAGCAAGCTGGGAATACATGAATACAATAATTAATTTGCTGAAAGAGGGTATTATTGACATTTAAAGGGCAAATAAGTTACTGGTTCTGCTTAAAAGCTGGCAGCTTTTAAAAGCAGACAGAAGAAAAAAAAATCAATATAACATTTAGCAGTCTTTTTTGGGCCATCTGACGCTGATTCACACAGTTTTCTCTGATGTCTGCCTCGCAAACTCCAGATCTGGGGTTTATTTTCTGAGGATTTTCTCCAAAAAGCTATAGTCATGACTTCAGCACAACTAAGTACATCAGTGTTCAAAATGATTCAAAACCCTAACAAGGTATGTTTGTCCCAGCACTACAAGGTGAAGCACTTTGCAAACAGAAAAAAGTAAAAAGACAAACTACTATCACTGCTGCTGTTTTCTACAACATAATTCCTTCTAAAAATGGACTGTGACGTGTTTCCAAGTCCTAGTAGATAATGAAAACGACTGAAAGCAGGACAAAGCTCCCCAAACACAGCACTGTTGACTAAGGGAAATACCACCATGTGGGGAGTGAGTATCATGTCAAGACTACAAATAATCCCAACTTCTGCAGGGAATCATTCCTGCAGAAAGATCTCCACTGTCCTTCTCTCAGAGCTGAGCTTGGATCCCTAACAAATATTCATTTAATTAAGGAACAGACAGAGAAACAAAAAGATCAACTAAGTCCAGCAATTATAGGAGTAAAAACCCACTTAAGTTCTGTTTACAGACTCCATAAAAAAAGGAGGCAGTGTTTCTGCATTAATCATCCATTTCTGTCAGGAGGTGAGTTTGTGAGTGTTGGCGTTCACGGTTAACTGTTAAGATGTCTAACTTGGCAAGGTGCTAACCAAATAAATCTGTTAATGAGAACGGAAAAATGTGAAGCCATTAATTTAACCAAACAACTCAGAAATATAGAACATCTTGAGTAAAAAAGGAATTGGTACCAATAAAATTGTTATTGATCTCTTTTATTTGAGTTAAAGGCACTTATTTGTTTGCTTTTTGGGGGAAGAAGTAGGTTTGTAAAGATATGTTTTTGGATTAAAAATAAAAGAAGACAAAAGTCTGGAGTCACCTTGACTGACTGGTCTTGTTTAATCCCTTCTCTTGAACAACATTTGTTTCAGGAAGAACTGTGGTGATGTTTGGAAGTGCTCCACAGAGAGTAATTGTTCAGATAATTGAGCTCTTTACCACTTGACCTTAGAGCTTTCATGCCCCTTCAGCAAAACTGAGGCTCAGTTGAGCTGAAGTGGAAAAAAACAATGAACTTGAGAAAACACAGTGACTCTGACATACCTACAAAATGACATGCTGCTCTGAAGAATTACACTGATGCTCATCTAAAAAATGACTTCCTTTGTCGTTCATCAGCCGTCATCAAACAGATATTTTTTGCTGATTAGGCTTCTTACGAATAAAGTGCTTTGTTGCAGCATGCTTTGCTTCACTTTTTCAACATAAACATTCCAGGAAAAGAAAAAAAGAAACAACTGATCTGCTGCCAGTATCTTTTCCTGCTGGCTGTGTTTTAGCTTTACTACGTCTCTCTTAGTCAGAATTAGTTCATTATGAAAGCAAGCGTGTCTTCTCATTTCCAAATGGCAGCCAGCAATAAATTTGCCAATGAGGATTCATTTGCCAAGGTCAGATATAACAAAGATTTCCAAACAGCTCAAAGCAGACAAGGAATAAAATCAAGTTGTATCATATTTTCTAGAAGCACCATGTTATTTTCTATGATAAGAAAATGTTCTACATGGTTAGTGTTTGTCACCTAACTCAGCTGGTGCCGAGGGGTCACTGCAGACCAGGGCAAAGATTGACTCAGTCCACATGACTGAGAGCAGACAAGGAGCTGTGAGTAAACTCCCTCTGATCTTTATTGGTTTGTCCTTTTATGTTGCAGAAGGACCTGAAGATGTTAGGAGAGTTAAATACACTCACCCACAGAGTCTCTGATGTGTGGAGGGTGTATTTATACTGCAGCAAAAAGATGGAGAAGCTTAGACGCCACCTTGCAATATTTTCCAAGCATAAGGTTGATCAGAAAGATCTCATGGGGATTACCAGCTCTGCCACCTTACTGGTGGTCCAAGTAAAAACATATATTAATACAGCACTTCCTTGAGGATATTTTGTTTCCTTGTGATTTTTTTAAAGTAAACATCTTCCACCTATAATTACACATCACACACATCACATGAATACAGAACAGTAAATGACTTGCACCATACTCCACAACCAATCATAAAAGAAGCAAACTTTCAAGAAAAATCTCTGCTCTAATTTAAAAATATGCTTTATAAGTGTATTGTGAGAACTTAGATGCATTAATTGGATTGGATGCATGTGAGTGGGTGCATTTAAACAGCCATACAGTCCAATTGTTGCCAGCAGTGGATGAGACATGCCTTCAACAGTGGGTGATTGTCTGGAGCCCAAGAGCCAGTTAACCACTGATGCATACACACAAACACTGTCTGTGAATTCAGGGGAGGCCACATTTATTCGTATTCAGTTCACTTCTCCCATCAGGTTCTCATTCTCAAGTATGAAAAAATGGTTGTTTTCTAAAGAAAAAAATCTGAGTAATGCAAAAGGTTTTGGGATGTTATTGGGCTTTTTTTAAGATATCTGGAAAAGATTCACAAGAGAGTGCAGATAGCTTGGACTCTAAAAGAACAAGATTTTTTAAAAAGGATGTTAAACATCCTTGCACATTTCTGATATCCCACAGAACCAGCTGAATTTAACAGGACAACTGCCTGCTGATAACACACACTTCTGTGAGGAATTTTTAGGTTTACATTGCAAATACTTTCTTTTTTTTCATTTAAAGCCTAAACACTTTTTTCACAGCATTTTGATTCTTGACAGCTACTTGAAGGTTTATAAAATCCTATGCCGAATGTGCATCATTGCTCCCAAGATGTTCCCATTCATCTTGTCTCCCCATCCCTCTGTTTATTTTCCATCTCATCATAACTGTGAGTGAAGCCTTCCTGCAACAGACCACATGGTTTTCAGCTTTTCATGTTTGCCTGCATGTTCATGTGGCGAGATCAAAGCCAAGCCTTCTGCTGTCAAGTATGAAACAGAATCAGGCTAAAATATTCAAATCTTTCAAGTCCAAATGCACACATCACATGGACAGTTGCACATGAGGATGGCAGAACTGTTGCAGACCAATAGTAGGCTACTACAAAAAAGGGGAAAGATCAACAACAAAAAAAAATAAGAGATGGCACGTTAAACAAGAACAGCACTGATATCAGAGACCTAAACTCTTTAAGACGTTCTGGTGGCAGAAGCCTGGAGCTGCTGGGACTTGTTAAGCCAACTGGCGCCCCTGGCAGGGAAATATATGGGGCGCCGTTTGTAAAGGAGCTTGTGCTAAAAATTCATGCCTAAATTTTGTCACATTTAGCTTCTGCTAAAAATTCATGCCTAAATTTTGTCACATTTAGCTTCAAACACTGTTTAAAAATGTAGTGTTGAACATTTAGCTAGTTACATGTAATTGTTACAGCTACATACTAAATATAAATCTAAATGCTAAATGTTAAATCTAAATGTTAAATGTTAAATCTAAATGTTGTAAAAAGTGACATCAGAAAATCAACACTACATTTTTAAACAGTGTTTGAAGCTAAATGTGACAAAATTTAGGCATGAATTTTTAGCAGAAGCTAAATGTGACAAAATTTAGGCATGGATTTTTAGCACAAGCTCCTTTACAAACGGCGCCCCATAGAAATACACCAAAAAACCTGAAGTGAAATAACTCTTCACAGGAATAGTTGGAACTTTTGCACAAACAGACTGGGATCCGCATACTTACGTTGCAGCCGCGGAAACGTGTCCACTCCTTGTCCGTTGAGCTCCTAAATGCATTTGTATGCATTTGTCCAGGCAGCAGAGATCTGGGTGAAAACAGAATCACGCGCGAGGGGATGCCTGCACATGGATGGGCAACCCTTTGGGAAGAGCCAAAGGAAGCGTAAAGTGGACAGAGGATGGCTGCCACCTCAGAAATGCTTCATCTCACTGCTGCACTCCGGATGTAAGATCTCTTCCACTTCAAAAAAGAAAGAAAGAAAGAAAAAAGCTCGGATGCTTTGCGCTCTGCGGCGCGCAATGATCAGGTTATTTCTATCCAAGACGCGCAAAAGAAGAGGAGAGCGACAAGTCGGTCTGTTTCAGAATTCAGGTGTCTGCTCTGTGGGAAACAAGAGAGGAAGACTGTCCTGGTCTCCAACGCAGCAGAAGATTGCCTTCTGTGCGACGTCTCCTGCAGGCGCTGGTTCCAGTATGTGCCGTGACTTGCACCGATGCGAGTGGACCCGCATTCACCCCATCACAACTCCAACCAGCTGGCGGTGTTAAATTTCACCAGAGACTCAGCCGTGACATCACGCATACAGCTTTGGCTTCTATTCTTCAGTGTCTGATGTTTTTTTAAACTACTGTGTTACCCTAAAACAGCTTTAGTTTTAACAATGTGGGCTGAGCATAATCTTAGAGAAATAAGATATAAACTCCCATGCAACATAAACTCATCTGACTAAAACAAACACTAATGTTTTGATTACTGATCATCTAATAACTCTATTTGAGCTCACATTGAAAAAAAAAAAAAGTTTTAAGGTGTGGACTTTTCATCACCTACATCTGCAGACATTTCCACAACTTCTATCATAAAATATATTTGCTTTGGCTATGATAATACTCGGAAGAAAACATTTTATGTTTGAGTGTAACCGTGTCTTTACTGCAGAATGCTCCTCCTGAAAATGATCCCTTTCCCCTCTGTTATCTCCACCATGATCTTTTCGTTTCAAACTGGGGCCCTAGAAATACTTGGACATTATTATTTGATATCTTGGTGATATCAGTTTTCACAAACCCTCATTTTCCTCACTGTCACTTAGATGATATGAACTGCTGATGATGGGATATTCAAAGTTTCCCAATTCTGAGATGTGTTGCTCCAGTCAAACTCAAAATTACTTTTAGTCTCAACATCTAAAATTTTTTCCAAAAAAAGTGGGGTTTACAAGATTGGCAAATCACTGCATTCTGTTTTTAATTTACATTTTACACAACGTCCCGACATTTTCATATGATTTGCGTGCAGACAATGAATACATGGAAATATAACGCTCTATGATATGTTGCAGTCCAAGTGGTCCTTTACAATACTCACATTGTAAAGAACACTGATATTGCAGTCATGATAAATTCTTAGATATATTGTGCAGCTCTAGTTCTAACCAGCTTCCAACAAATCAGAACTGTGGAAGTCTCCAGGCCGAAGACGCACTTCAGCATCCTTCTCCTAACGTCCAAGACCTCCCTGTCCATATGTTATGTAGTTTAGGGAGCATGGGGGAGACTGAGCAGTTCCTGCTTCCAGTCCCAGGTGGAATAAGTTCCTCAACCTGAAAACAGCAAAAAGACAGATCAGTTTCAATGTCCAAACATGGAGTGACACAAAAGAGGCCAGGGTGACATGGAAACTTCAAGAGAATCCGCAGACCGTATAAACACTGAGGTTAATAAAGATTCTGTGGTGCCTGCTATTGCATCAGAGGGTTTTTTGTGCTATATGAGAACCATATATGTCTGCAACAGTAGGTCAAACCGTTCTCTTCTTTTTCATAGAAGACAGTTCTCTCTAAGGAGGAAACATGCACGAGATGTCCTGTTTCTCTCTGGTTTTACCTTCAGCCTGTATCATGGGGTGGCAATGCTACGACCAGATGTTTTCTTCCACTGCCAGGAAACAAAAATGTTGTTTCTCTGAAAAATCCACAAATCAACACTGAACAAACAATACATTGGATTATTCAGAAGCAAAATGACTATTAAAATACCTCTTTCAGAGAGGTAAAGCATTTATTTTCTCATAAAAAAAGAAACTTTGAATTCAGGCATGGATCATTTTAATAAAATCTAATGAAGTAACAGATTCTCTAGCAGTTAAATGTCCCTGTGAAGCTTTTTTTCCTCTTTTATACACTATTATACCTTAAAATATCCTCAGGCAAAATATACAAAAATTGGTAGCAAACTTTGCAAGATGATTTGTGTCCTTTTTTCCTGTGTCCACATGCGCACTAATCAATCCAGTGTGCACTGATCAACAAAACATCAGGCCTAAAGAGTGAGTGGTGTTGGGTAATGAGAATCAGATCACTTTTTTTTCTTCTCTGAAGAATGGGCAAAGCAGATGAGCTTACGCTGACCCTCCTCGTGAAACATGTGGCATTCCTCCCCTGGAGTTTCAGATCTTTTCCAGTGAGGTGACAGATGAAAGCTTTGTCATTAATTGTGAATTAAACTAAGGCAGGCAGGCAGGCATCCTTTTGATTACATCAGTGTGTGGTCACAAAAGCCTTCCATATGATCAAATATTACATAATGCACGTAGCCTACAAAAAATCAGGAAATAATTACCTTTGGCATTAGTTTGATTGATAAAATGGCTTTTCTGATTAAGTTTTATATGTTTATTTTGTAAAAAGAATAAAATATAATAAACAAAGTTTGCATTTGTTGGTGGAACGGTGAAGTCATCTTTGTTGGCGGGGTGGAAATGTACTTTTGGAAGTCTGAGTCTCAGCAGCTGCATGAACATACCTGCACACTCATGTCTTTTCAGCTGTTTCAGCTCCAGAGTTTCCTGTTGGAAGGCCTTCATCCAAATGTGCTGCTTGGAGTATATGTCGTTTTTCAGTTTAAATATACAGTCACAGCTTGCAAATGTAAATGTGGGGAGTGTCTTCACTTGAAGCTTCACAGTAGAGTCATCCAAGCTAAAATGGAAAAAGAAGCAGCTATGCATAAAGTTCTGCCAGCAGTGAGGTTTAAAACAAAATGATGGTTAATATGAAGACATTTTAGGTGAGAAATTAGGTGCATATTCTGAGAATAGTCTTCTTGACAACATGCAAGAGAAACAGTGGCTTAAATGTGCCTCATTAGTTAAACAGCTCACCAGTAAGCTTCTTGGCTGTGGAAGGAATGGCATGTTTCTGTATAACTAAGCTGACAGCTGCCTAACTGTAGACTGACAAAACTCCAAACCTGCCTCTGTCTCTAATTAGTGGACGCGGCCGTGTGTAATTTCTGTCCTGTGTGCGTGTCACCGCCTCATAAGGCGGTTATTTTGCCTAGTAGAGAGAGTGTGGGCAACAGCTGGGAGATTGCTGAGCATATGGTGAAATACAGAGTGCCTGATAGCTGAAACAATGCTCTATCTAAGGGTATGTGAGTTCCAGTGAGATGGGGTTGCAGTGCTTAAAGGATCATGGGAAAGTGGGGAGAGAGGGGCCAGGGGAGTCCAGGGCGAAGGGGGTGTTTAGGTAAGGGAAGTCTGTGGGGGTGTAGGGAAAGTGAAAGTTCCTGTGAGGGTCATGAGGGGTGGAGAGGGGCACAGATGAGGAATACACACAATTCACTGGGAGGTGTTTCCTCGTGGCTGGCTTTTAATTTAGCTGTAAAGTCGTGTAAGATGAGTTTTACATTTATGACTCTTGAACCAGTGCCTAGTTAGTTGATGGTTCGCTACAACAGTGCCCTAAAGCATCACTTTCACTCACGAATAATAAAGTCTTTTCTTGTATATTAAGTGTAAATATGTCTTATTTTGTTTCTTGATTGTAAAGAATCCACTGGAAAGAAATCTCTCTCGAAACTTTTTGCATGCCTGAACCGAAGGAGAAGTCTGTGTGTCTGTAATTAGTTTTGCACACATGTTGGAATGAAGTCAGCCCACAAAAACAAGCTCGTTCGTCAGCTTTTAAAAACCCTTGGAATTCAAATGCAACCAAAATCATATGCTGTGGCACCGTAAATTACTGAAATTGATGATGCATGTTTCATAATTTATGGTCTTCCTAACATCATCAATTAGCTGTTGTAGGAAACCAATGCAATGTCTGTACTAGAGTTTAAATCTACCCCAAGTAAAATGGCTGACTTGCAGGAATATAAGAACAGGAAAGAACAAGTTAAAATGTTTTGTAGTTGAAGTGACTTTGCTGCTCTGAAGACACCTGTTGTTAAAACAGGCCTTATCCAATATGATTTATCATATCAAACTCAGCAAGGCTGGGTGAGAATCACATGTCAGCTTCCATCTGCAGATGTTATTTTCTGTGTAAGGTTTAGGTTTGGACTTTGACTGAGCCACCTCCAGGACAGTAAGGGATATGTCCTGTTTGACTTGGGCCACTGTTGTAATGCTGTGCAAAACAGTCTTTCTGCACGCAAATTATCTTTGCTTCAAGAAACTCTGTTTTGTTGAGTTTTTAAATTATGACTGGTCTCTCCATAGCTGCTAAGTTCTTGTGTAATTTGTTAATTTTCAGAAGATGTGTTGAGGATCAGTCTCAGCTATTACCACACCAATGTTCTGGTCATTATGTGTAACAATTTTTGAGTTATAGCATTTTTTTTGTTTTTGAGGTGAGTTTGTTGTGGCAGCCATTTTGATTCGGTTTGACTCCAAAGGTTAATCCTTTGTAGATGTACATCCAATGATTACTTACTGCATTAAATATTTAAATATTTCCACATCTTGGCGGCGGGTGATAAAAATACACTTTGTGGCACCATTTTTTCTTTACTTTTAACGCTAAGTGTTTTCTGTTCTGCAGTAAAACAGCAAAATGCACGGCTTCCTTTATGTGTTTGCAACACTGTAAAACTTGCGACAGGTAGCACAGCATAACTACCTGAAAACAAAATTGTTTAATTTTAAGAAATGTGGTCCTGGACGATAATCCTTCACTTTATCTGATCCAACTTTGCCAGGATTTCTTTTTTTTAACTCAGCACTGATTGAGGTATCTTTTTACCAGATCTTTGTCTGCTCTCAGTTCAGGAAGAAAAAGAAATTAGCCAGAGCAGAAGCCTGGCTTTGGGAGGATGAAGAAAAAAAGCCACCTTGACCTCACTTTCATCTCTGCAGCTCATCCTCTGTTTGGCGTGAATCCTCGAAGGAGCTGGCTGTGGAACAGAGAGTGGCTTTATGCTTTACTAACTACAACGTTCCTCAAACAAAATCCCATTTGGATTTTTTGGGAGGGTTGAGAGAGCAGCTTGAAAGGCATGTTCACTCTTATCTTCGAGGCACTACTGGTCTCCTTGCAATCTTGGCCTCATCCCACATATTTTCTGTGTGAAGTGCAGCCAGCACTGATGATGCTAATCTTTATGCAAGGATAAGGTGTTGAATAATCAAGATACAGACTCAGAGAGTCAAAAAAGTGTTCATTTATGGGTTGTTGCACATTTATCATGTGTTCAAATCCTGTTTGTGACTGATATTATCATACTTCCTTGCATAGTTTCTGCACTTGACATTTAAAGATATACGCTTTCTCTGAAGATACTGCCAGCATCCAGCTAGCATAGATAAGCATTTTATCTCATAGCTCTCCATATAAATGAATAACTAGCTTAGACCAGTGGTTTGTTTTGTACATTTAAGATTTTTCAGGAGCATTACTAAAACAGTAATGAATCCCAGAAGTGATGAAAGTCATGTTTTTTCACCCGGCTGTAGCAGGTGTTACAGTGCTAACAGGAGAGTTGAGGTGGTGTTCAGGCAGATTCTGTAATATGTGGCTCTTGTTCATGAGTGGAAGTTTCCAACTCAGAAAAACAGCTTCACACCGTCTTACTGCTGCTTTTCCTGCACCTAAAGAGAGACAGAAATATTTCACAAGTCTGCTCTGACCACAGGCCTGCTCTACATCACCGGTCAACCCTTCTGCCTGTCTGTTATTCATCAGCAGCATGGCTTTTATCAGGTGGTTCAGAG
The DNA here is from genome assembly GCF_001649575.2 of Kryptolebias marmoratus. NCBI lineage: Eukaryota > Metazoa > Chordata > Actinopteri > Cyprinodontiformes > Rivulidae > Kryptolebias > Kryptolebias marmoratus. Next base: position 3,238,629 of record NC_051453.1, on the reverse strand, counting down.
TGGCACACTTGATCATTTTACCTACATCTATATAGAAAATTGCCACCATCCAGTATATTATTCAAGACGATGAGTGATGAAACCCATCCATCACTTTAGTGTCTCCATTGTGAGGTTTGAAAACAGAAACTGTCTTTGTTTTATGCAGTTTTTGGGTCATTTATAAAGAATATGCATGATAAAATAGTGATAAACACTTAAAATATATCATTTATTTTATATGAGTGGTGATTAATATCTTATCTCTCTTTTTACAGATGTCTATGATCCATAGAAGTCCATCCACAGGAAATGTGAGCCCTTCTTCCTCTTTTAAAATGTCTTAACATATTTTCTTTACGTGTAGCTTTGCAAACCTTTGGGAAATCCAGATGTTGTATATGCATTCAAGACTTTAGACACAACTGCACACAAAGTAGTTCTCAGTTTCAGTAAAGAGGAGGATAAGGAGCGAGATTATTGGAGTTTTACTGGAGAAAAATACTTTTGCAGGAAAAAAAAGAATACTCTGTGTGTTCTCTGGCCTCTGAGAAGAAAAAATATGAGACAAAAGCAACCAGTTGACAGGATTCAACATCTGAGAAAAATAAAACCAAACAAAAAATGATGAACAAATTGCAAATTCTCATTTTTTAGATGCAAATCTAAATACCACAATTATATGTATCATAGTGTAGCCATAAATTATGAGTACAATAGAAAATAAAAGACTCACTTTGACTTGCAACAGATTTTCACCTTTTCTGGCAGCACAGAAAAAAACTTCACTGAAGTACCTAAAAGATCCTCGAGACATCAGATCAAGTCATGTTTTCATGTTGGGCACTCACATCAAATTGTTTTTCACATTACACACTTTGACTTATTACTAATAATGATTGTTGTAGTGAACATGTAGATGGGAATATGTTAGAACAACAGCTTGGGTGGTAAGACCTTCTGTTCCTTACAGGTTTGGTCTGAGCTCCATCCATCAGCTGCCTTTTGTCAGAGTCTGCTGTCACCAAAGCAAAAATAGCTCAGACTTCCTGCCCTGCAGCTTCACCGTCCACTGAGGCAAATCTTTGCCACCTGTCAGCCAGATCACAAGATAAAAAGCCAGTCTGCAGTCACAGATCTCCACTACCTCATGTGTTTGTTTGTTTTCAAGGTTACAGCTGGCTTTGGAGTGACTGCCTTGCAGAAACAGACTTCATAATCATTACCTCATACGTGTACAGTACTGTGCTCAGACCAGACAAAATAAAAGTCTCAGGCTCCACTTAGGATTTAAAATGTTGGGGTTGAGAATTACCTCCAGTGTGATTTATCTGCTGAACTACACTTATTTCATATATTTTCCCTAAAACTGGAATCATGAAGGTGTAGCCTGATCTGTCAGTTCTGTGCCATTGTTAACTAATATATCATTAGAATCTAGTAATTATTTCATCTTAAGAAAATTCAAGTTATGTCACTTTGGATAAATAATTCTGGGTTTAAGAAATGCTTTGTAACATTTTTCTCAGCACCTAAACGTCCCAGACATTGTTGCAGCTGTGTCTGCCTATCGGTTTGGGGAAGGTTGCAAAACCCTTTCCAAGTATTTTAAGGCATTTTACTTTTAGTTTTCGGTCCTGACACTTTGACGTCTTCTTTAGTCTATTTTCCTTTTACAGGCCTCTCATTTTATTTGTTCTTGCTCCAGTGTTTGGAAACAGCTGACTGGGAAAACATTTTTCCCACTCTACGTTTCATCTGACAGCTCTCTTGTTGGGACTGTTTTCCATCCAGACAACCAGGTGCAAAAACTTCACAAAATGAAAAGTCTTAAATGCAGACTTACAGTATACAATGCATTATCAAAGTTGTTATCAAGTGATTCATGTCATGGTTTGTGGGTTTTAGCTTGCTTGGGTTTTCATGATGTCATGATCTGTTCATGTGTCCATGTTTGGTTTGGTTTCTTCTTATTCGCCATTTACCTTTTTTCACTTTTAGTTGGTCTGTTCATCCGTATTCTGTGGTTAGCTTTGCTTTTTGTTTTATTTCACCAAGTTGTTTTGCTTAATCATGTCTGCCTTGCCAGACACCTGGACTGAGTGTCTGAGGTTCATGGCCAGTTTGCACAAACTCCTCAGGTTAATTTGTTTATTGCAGGATTTGCGTCACAGTTAACCTTTGTGGTTTCATGCTGTCTGCTTTCTGTCTCAGGATTTCTGTTTCGACACACCTGTATCAGAATAAAAGTGTTTTGGGGTTCTTTAAAATAATGGTTAATTGTGTTTTTTTAATAAATTACTTTTTCCTTGTTTTATCTTGCGTTTGGATGCTGTTTAACACAAAATCTAACAATCCTATGCATTTTTCTTTTATTTAATCAGAGCAAAAGTATCAATAGTGGAAACAGTTCTATTTAACTGTTCCTAGAAATGTCTACAAATCCTGAATTTTACAGCTTCTGACCCACAAAATAATATAATCAAAGAGTTGTGACCCCAACTATCGCTGGCTGAACTGTAGAATTGATAATAAGCTAAAAACAATCAAACAATGGCAGCCCTGGAAACACTAGTCCCAACACAACTTTGGGAACCACTTAATTAGATTTATTTTTATTTTGCAGCATATTTATAAGAATTGTTGAAAAGCTTTTGAATATTTGGTTCTGTGAGGAAGTTATATTATGAATAGAAACAACAAAATGTCACATCCAGATGATTCCAAATGTAAATAATGAAAATGCTCCTCATGACAGGTGGTGATTATTAAACATTTACCTCTTAGTCCCATTTGGGACATTAGATAGGACTACTTGTGCTCATGATACAGAAGGACTCCTCAGTCATGTTTCTTGACCTAAATTTAAAAGTACAGCAGTTCTTCTTTTTGTAAAGTGACAACATTGGTAGTTTCTTGTAAGACATCCCTCTGCAGAAGCTGAAAATGATTATCAAATATAACCAAGAGGCCCAGACAAAGGCTGACCTGAGGTCAGCGTCATCATTCCAGACTGTTTTGAGCTGACTGGCTCTGCGGGACACTGGACAGCATGGAAACCCAAATATTAACAGACTGAGTCACTGGATCAGACGTGGATATATTACATAATTAGATCTAAAAAGAGGCAGAATTCATTTACAATCATTATTTGCAATTATTCAGTATATTTGCATTCTTACATATAATTTACACTTTACAAAGTCTGGCTACTTTTATGTAAGGGGTTAGGGCCTTTTGGCTCAGGGTTAGGGTTTTAGCGTCTCCTCATTATCTAAATAACATTCGACCTGAATGTTATTTAGATAATTAATTTTCCAACAACAACCAGTTAATTTACCAACAAGTCCTTAACTGTGTTTATTCCTCTCACCATGGACAACAAGTCCTGTGAATTTGGAGACATTTGTTCTTTTTTTGCAAAAGTTACCACAGGGGAACCAAATATTTCAGCCGTCTGAAATAATTCCCCCTCTAAAACATAAGACAAAAAAAATTTACCAACAATTTTGTTTTTTTAATGAGAAATATTTGGGTTAGGGCTAGGGTTAGGGTCTCCTCAGGGTTTGAGGGGTTAGGGCATTTTGACTCTGGGCTAGGGTTAGGGTCTCCTCAGGTTTTAATAAAACAAACAAACAAAAAGTGAAATCCCTTCCAAAAAGCTTATATTATTGTTAGCAAATGTTCCGGTTATCCATCTAATTTTGTGCATGCTCTAATGAGTAATATCTGCTTTTTATCCAGAGGCTAATAAACAGAACCTAGATTTAATCTAAATGAACATGAACATGACATGAAAAACATGAAGAGTGTTTTATTAAAAGTAGAAACGTAAAAAGTAAAGCTGTTGTAAGTCAGTGAATCTTGGGTTTCTGGAATACAGACGTGATATTAAAGCTGAGTTATCTCATCATGAAGTCAGTGTCTCCAAAGTCAGTGAGTCTAAACAAATTCAGTGGAAAGAGCTTGTGTGTGAGTGTGTGTGCGTGTGTGTTTAATGGGACAGCAATCTGTGAATGATTTTCTCTTAATGAGCTGCCTGTGGCAGTGAAAGCACCAGGCTATTATCTGTGTGCTCCATGTTGAGCTGTGCCTGCTGGTGATTTTACACACTGACTGCATTCTCCTTTGGAAAACACAGAGCAAAGGGAAGCTAAATTGTGGGGCATGCACCTAAATGACACAAGATGACTGTTTTTAAAGTCTGTGTTACGAATAATTGTATAATTCAAAGCCTCTAAAAAGCCTCTCAAGGTCTTCAAATGTTTTTTACACCATTTCCTTCATTCAGTCAATAGATTTCCAAAATAATAAATAAAATACCAAATCAAACCTGTCCATCCGACTTCCCTTAGACAGACGAAACATCTAAACCACAACCCAAAGGCTGAAAGTTAGTTTTTTCTTTTTTGCTTCAACTTTTAACATTCAAAATGCAAGGTTTCGTTTGGGATTTGATTTAAACAAATATTATCACCTGATATATTTATTGTATTACTTTCTGTGGATCACTTAATGAGCTGTGAGGTTAAAACTCTGCAGTGACATGAAGTCAAATCGAGTCTCTAACAAGCCTCTCTGAGTTCTTCCTTTAAATTTCCAACAGAGGGACCCTGTAAAATACTTTGACTAAAACCAAGTATTTGGCAGACCTCTTATCTCTTGTCAAGTTGAAAGGCTTAATTTAAAGAAGGGTAAACAACATTTTTTAACTATACATTAAAACTTTTAAAATTCTTAAATTTATGGCTTCATTGTGATCTTTTTTTCTAACCTTAATCAAGTGGATGATATAAAATTATCTCCATTGATGAAGGCTACTTTATGTTCATTACTTTTGGCTTATGTGAAGTACAAACAATTTATCATGGCTTCCATCATGATGCATGACCCAAAAATTTAAATGTAAAAAAGTCTTGTGTTGGTCAGGTGTTGCACCATCATGTGCTGCAAAAACCACCTTGGTGCACCTCCACAAGTTTATTGAAGGGATGACTTATGATTCTTTTTTCATCATTTTTACTTATCCAACCATTCGGTGAGCCCCTTGTTCCTCTTTCATGGAGTCATCATGAAAGAGACTTCTTCCATTAGGACAGAAATGTGTTGTGATCTCTCCACAAAGAACAAATTTATTTTGATTTGCAGAGACCTCTTACTCCAAGCAGAAAGGTGGACACAAATCATGGAAACAGAATGTCCCTCACAGCACAACAGAGCTACTGAATTCCTTTGCTGAAAAGGTGAAGATTTCAGGCTTTTCCTTTCATTTGTCACCCATTTAAATGTTTCATTGACAGGGATTCTTAAAAGGCTCCTGTGGATTTTATCCTCTTCCAAATAATGGCAACAATGTTTGCTCAAATGCCTAAACTAATCTATGCTTAGATTTTCCGAGCAGGAATCATTTGTGGCTTTTAATTAATGAGTTTTGTCTCTCAGAGACAAGGGCAAGAGGGGTGATATAACCAGACAACAGTTCAAAACCTTTCTAGGAGATTGTCAGCCTGATTGTTTGGGTTGGCATAAAAATGTGAGAAACTAACATGTAAGAACACAGTTTCTTGCCAATATCTACCACTTATCTTTTAACAAAATACATTTTTGCCCTAAGCAAGTAGCTGGTGTCAAAACCAAATCTAATAAATTGTTATATTAGCTTAAGACAAGGTATATCATGCTGCATGTTGGGGTGGGATAACATTGTTTGACGTACACACTCAGTCACATGTGTCTGCTACTGTGGTTACATGCTACCATTTGGTTTGTTTGACTAAGAAGTTGGTCAAAATTGTCATTTTACCTGGTCTGGTTTGAGCAGGCGCTGATTGTTAATGATGACCTGATTCCTTTCAACCTTCAACTGTTTGAGGACATGATATTAAAGCCTCCATCAACCTTTAAACATTCGAGGTCAGAAGCAGTTTGAGATTATTGATGTGAAAAGAGATCCTTTCCATTATGTTTATCATGCTCTTTGTACAGTCCAGCCGATAGGACGCTGTGTGGACATCAAACTCAGGGTCAAACAGACACCTGTTGCAAAGACCATGTAACTGACAGGCGTTAACACTCCTGTAACTACGTTGCCAAGCTGTGTTAAATCCAGTGCACTGTGTAAGGGTGAGGTGCTACACTGCTGCCCAAATCTGACTGCACCTCAACCCATCTGCAAGCCTTGATTAGCACTCCCATCTCCAAACTCCGTCCTCCTTCTCCTCATCTTATTTCACACTAAACAAAGCCGCAGCAGGGTCTAAGTTGGAGCCTCCTTTCTCTTATCACCTCACAGCTGGAGCCACTGGTTGTGTTGATGAACTTGGCCAGAAGGAATCTGCAGGTTGCTCCACTTGACTGAACAGAGCTAATGAGTCAGAAAATCCCACAATTGGGGACTGAGGGTTCATTGTTGGAATCAAGGTAAACGGGCCCTTCAAGCGCATGTTGGAGTGAGGGTGAGGAGTGTTTCATTGAGAGGAGTTTGCAAACTGTCAAACACTAAGTTGAAGCATTGAAACACTTTAAGAACTTCAAGGAGGAGAAGGTGTAGGAGGAGGATGTGATTGGGTTCGGAAGGGATTACTCCTTTGATCTATAAACCATGACTGTACGAGGGAGGATAACGGTCCTCCGCTCTCAGCCAGGTGCACCCCGTTCATCAAACCACTGCCAACCCCCCACCAGGTGTAAAACGTGCCCCCAATCCCTTTTGAATATGCCCCATCACACAGGAGACCTACAGCAAGACAGCACTGGCATAAAGATGGGTTCATTTTTGACCCTCGTCGAAGAATAACTAATTCATCCTGAATGATTTGAAATCCTGATATTGTTTTTTTAAGATATTTTCAGATCTAAGAGACCAAACCAAGGTTTATATTTTGTTAGTCTCCATTTGATTCACTTAGGTTTGGTTTTGATTTCAAACATGCAACCATCAGAGAACTTAGATGTTATATGTACTGTATGTCCTGTCATCATTACCTCCAGGCAAAACATCTTCTTGTTGTTGACTCTGATTAGTTTGAAGTCATGCAAATGTCAAGTGTCTGCATGGCATTAAGTTTAAGGGGTTTTGCAATTAGGGTGTATTTATATTTTCCTGGCAGTGCAACTGACATAACATTACAGATCTCTTGAATTAAAATGTGTTGTCAGTTTTTTTAGTTACTTTTTACCATTCAGTGATATTCCAACTCCCAAAGGAAAGGGCCCGATCTTCTCCTACTGCAGCTCATTTTTTATGAGTCGGATGCACACGTCCAAAATCCTTTTGGAAAGTTTAACACAGCAACAAATACCTGCTTGCTTTGTGAAAAAAGGGTGGATTGGTGTTTTCACGGATGTTTGCAGCCTATCTCCTTATGCTCGATACTTCCTGTTCTTTAACTTTCTTTAAGTGTCCAAGCTGATGCATCTTGGATGATGTATTTTTCCTTCACACTCAGAAAACACTGGTCCATTGATTTGTTACTGCTGGCTTAACCTGTTGTAATTTTTTATCTTCAGGATGTTCAAATAATTATCTAAAATGCTTCCAGCTGTTCTAAAAGTCTGCAGTGAGAGTTCTGTTGGGATGCAGGAAGTAAAATTATACTTCTCGAACTCTGCAGTTCTTGTCACTCTAAAATCTGGAGAAGGATTTAAAATCCTTCCTTCAGACGTAAAGCTCTTAATGACCCATCTTAATCTAAAGACATTTTGGTCCATCTAAGACTGCAGGCCTGCCTGTAGGACCTTATATCCTCAAAAGCAGAATGAGACACAGATTCTTCAGCTATCAGGCTCCTTTTCTCATAGGAGTTTCTTTTTAAGGCTAAACTTGTATTTTTTATTTTTACATATTTATAGCCACTTAGGCAACCCTGAACCATCACTCTTTTTTTGTTCCTTCATACATTTGTTACTGTTTCTGATTTGCAGGTAATAATCCAGACATGCTCCTAACAGTTTACTGCCTTTAGTTTCTCAGTGCTTTTTTTTTTTTCTCCTCTGCTTTCTTCTTGACCCAGACAGACGAGGCTGGCTGACCTGCTGAGTCTGACTTAGCGAAGAGTTTCTTCCTGGGACTTTTCTGTTGCCAAGTGCTGCTCAAAGCAGGAATCCTTCAGTTATTCTCAACAACTGTAAAGCCTTTTGGGCTGCAAATTTTCTCTGAGATTAGTTGGAGAATTGATGCTAGATACAGTAAATGAAATCAAGCTGAAATGATTTAAATTTAAAATCTAAAAAGTCCTTGTTAGATGTGTAAAGTCTGCTATTCTCAGCAAGCTGTTGTGGTCCTCTTTTTGTGGTTGTGGTCCTACTGTGCCGTAGAGTTCATATGCATTTTTGGTGTTTTGTGGCATGAAGCTACCGTATGTTATCTACAATAAAAACAATGGGATAACAAACAAAGTTACCTAAAAATTTGGTGATGATTTAATTTTTCAAAAGAACCAATTAAATCTCACAAACATTTATGTTCTGTCTACATTTGATGCTCTGCTCTCCTCCCTTGTTTGTAGATTTCATCAAACAGCCAAACGGGGTTAACTGAGTTATGCATTTATACTGAAAAGTAGATATTAGTGGACTCATCTCAGCGCATTTTTCTGTGCCTTGTGCAAGACATGCAGATGGAGAGGCTTTTCCACACAGTCACCAACATGTTTTACAGAACACTCCTGCTCTTGGTTTTATTATGTTTTGTCTAACTGATGGAGTCTGACTTCCATCTTGTCACATAAAAAAGGGACGATTTAAGATAAAAAGCAAAATGTTCATGTAAAGACAACATCTTTTGGTTCAGTTTTTAAGAAGCTTTTGCATTACTTCCGAAGAACAGGTCTGAATGAGAAAATGAGGCATTATTGTTGCATTTTTTTCAGGAATTCCAGAGATTTCCATACAAATCAAACAAGAAAAATGGATGGATGAAAGTTGCACTGGTTGAGCATTGTTGCCTACAAACAGAACAGAATGTCTGCCTGTACAATTTCACAAAACCATAACATATTAAAAACAAAGAGCCACAGCAATAAAAGACTGCCTGAAGAACCTTTTCTATATGTTCTCAAGCTGTGAATGCAGCTGAACTGGTAAATATTTATGATGCTGAGGCTTAGCTTGTTTTTTCTTCATGTAGATTTTTCCACTGCACGTTTGAAGCTGAACATGGAGACAATCAAAAGCTTACCGTGTGGTTTACCTCATACAGTAACATTTATCATTCTGACATCCACTAAGATGTGATGCTGCGGAAAAAAAGAGGATCTGCCACTCACACTTCTCTCAATCTGACTCAGGCTTCCTGTCAGAATTATGTGTTTGTATGAATGAACAGCTAAGAATAATGTGTGTGTGCATGAGCATATTCCAGGGAAGACTTCAGAAAATCAAAGCATAAGGAAGGGCAAGGGGTTGAGAATGCCGTGCCAGGCACCCTGCAGGACACCGTGGAGCATGTGACGAGGATGATCACCCACCGACTATCCTTTTGACCCAGATGTCTCACACCTCTTTGCTTTCTCTCTTTATTTTTCTCACCCCCTCTCTCTTTCACACAATTTCTCTCTTTTTAGCTCATCAGTAGGATCTCGCTCCGGCCTCCAGCCACAGGCCCTGACAGGCCACGCTGCAGGCACAGCCCTGAGTCATGAGTCAAGGAATGAAACTTCTCTGGTTTGAAATTGCACTGAGTGATAAGTGACCGGTAAAAACACAAAGGTGGAATCTAAGTTTGCATGTGTCTGCGGGAACTGTCAATACAAAAAAACAGGAGGCTAAGGAATGAAATTAAATTAAAGGAAAGTTAAATGAAGGGAGAAAAAAACAACGGGCAAACTGAAACCTGCTGCAGGTGGAGATAAGTAGCGTATGTAAATTCTACAAGACCATACTCAGCATCTGTAATCATAAAACTGCATGTTTTAACATGAATGCCGTGTCCGTACATCCAACTAAAACAGATGTGCCTCCTTTTTCTTTTTTTTTTCTTTCCGGAAAGAAGATAAACCGTATGCGCTGAACATAGGCCATCCTCTGAAGTGCCTGTTCCTTGCATTAACCTTTTCAAGGTCATTATTCCTGCACCTACATGGTCCTGCTGCACCAACAACACGTCATGTCAAAGGTCAGTAGCATCAACCAGATGTTGCCACTCTTTTAACTCTTACAGTTTAGGCTTAGCTAATCAACAAACAAAACATACTTTACTGGATAAATGTCCACTCTAAAGCTGCAACCAGCTACAAATGAAGAGATGCAGATAAAAGGAAACATCTGGCTTTTATGGATAAATCACCAAACCACTTTTTTTCATCCTCCAGGTGTTGTTTGGCAACTTCAAGATGGTGACCGTGGGTTTAATTATGTAGACTTTAAACAGAATTACAATGATTAACATTCAAAAGATGCTCCGAAATTTAAATATTTGCAGGTGATGCAACAAAACATCTTAGCAAATCCTTGGTAAGAGACGAATGTGTCTGGTAATTACTTTCAGGGAAACTTCTTAGCATTGGGTAAGGAGAAGCAGAAAACTTTTTCCAGTGCTGCTACACTGAGATGTGCTCTGGCCTGAGCTAACTCTTTAAATTAAATGACTGAATTCTGATATATTATGAATGTTAGATTAAACATAGAGGAGGTGAGATGTGGTTTCTCAGCCCTATAAGGAATTTCTCACATAATGGCAAGTCATGGTGGAGCCAGGGGGTGGAGGGGGAATTGTGCAAAAGGGAAGAGCTGATTGCACCAGCCACTGGAAGGAAATGATCTTGCTTATTCATTTTCAAAGCACCTGCATCCTTTAGGTGGACAAGAGCCAAGAATAAGATCAGAAAAGCTGCAAATATGCATTCATCAGAAAAACCTTCATTCATGTGGAAGGAAAGGGAGGGGAACAGGGTCTCACCTTCAAGAAGAAAAAAAAATCTCCTGCAAGCAGTTCACCTTCAGCATTTGCTTTCCCTTGGTCTAAAAGCAGCATAAATCATTAGTGGCTTCAAGCATTCTTAAGATTCTTGACATGCCACTTCTGCTTTTTTTGGACTCATGAATCAGAGAATGTCACAGGGAACAAGTGAATGAGCTCATCTTTTCTTCTGCTCAAAGAAAGATCGTTGATGATGAGGAATAAACCCCTGTATTTGTTGATTCAGAGTAACATGGTGACAAAAGTAGAGGTAGAATAATGAAAAATGTTCATCCCCACCCTTGTATTAGGTTGTTGTAACACTTTAAATTGAAAGTGCAGCACCCTGCAGCATTCTTTTTAGATAATTTAATATTATACCATGTTGTGATAACTATTTATAATTTATTTACTGATGCAGGTCGCACCACTTTAAACTCATTTAAACATACATTGTTATTTAGTACAGAGACTCTCAGAAGAAGGATGGGAGACAAACTGTGGGCCGTATATCTGGTAGGTTTAGGTTTTGTTTGTCTATTATGACCTACTGCAGTAGGTGTTTGACCTGTGCACGAGGGCAAATCCTGGCACCTCTTAGTCTAGCTGGCTTCAGAAAACCCTAAACAGACTTGAGGTTCCCTAAATGCCTCCTAATCACCAAGGAAAGAACTAAAAAAGGGTAAGGTCTTAACCTTCTGAAGATAGCATGTGGTCGAGGTCATAAATTGGAGGTTTAAAGGGTGTGAAGGTTTGAGTTAAATTGAATGCAACGCAAAAAAAACAATAAAATCTTTAAATTGGAACAATTTATTGTGCTTTATATTTTCTAAACTGTGCTAAACTTATTCAAATAGTTTCTTGATGAAACAGTTTTGATGAGAAACACTGAATCATTCTGATTTTATTTTATTAGGAAGGTTTTTATTGTGATTTGTGTGGCTGTACTGCCCTCTGCTGGTAGGAAAATGTCAGTGACAGCCATCTTGTTATTTCCTGCTTCTGCACATGGTTATGATAACAGTCAGGATGTGAAACAGAGCTTGTGTTTGTGTCAACTTAATTAATTAATTTAGAGCTAAGATCTCAAATTAGCTCTTTGGGTCGCAAGTTCAAATCCCAGGTAAGATAACGCGTCTAATACTTTGTTGTTTTGTTTTACGAGGCTGACATCTTTGTATTCATAAAAAAGATTAAAGAATGAGTTGATATAACTAACAGAACAAGGATAAAATGATGAGGTGGGCTGATACAAAGATCTGCTGGTTTATTCTCGTTGACGAGCCCGGCTAGCTCAGTCGGTAGAGCATGAGACTCTTAATCTCAGGGTCGTGGGTTCGAGCCCCACGTTGGGCGCTAGCTTTATATTTTTTCAAAAAGATTATGACAGAAATACTTAAAGATTTTATTTTGTGTGTCCCTGATCAAACCTTTAACTCTATCTCTTCCTTAGTGTCATTTAACTTGTGATTCGCTTCAAATACAAATGTCATATAGGTATAATCTATTCATAAATGAGAAAAAATACTAAAATTTAAAGTTATAGTTTAAAAAAGCACACAAGTAAATACGTGAACTACATTTCCGCACATATTGTGTCTAACTTTGAACATTTTGAATTAAGATACATTTTGATGGGCCTGTTCCTTTAATTTTACGACAGTCGTCACAACAGTTTTTACAGCTTTACGGCTCATTCAAAATGGAGTAGTTTACGGAGTTGCTATTTAAAGTTAATCCATTTCAGCGGCTTTTCTCCCGTTTTTTTCCGTCTCCAAGTGTACCGTTTCGTTCCTTATTGGAAAACAGCAAACCCCAGCGAAATGACGGAAGAGAACAAGTCCGGATCCTTGGGCTTTTTCTCGAGTTACGACGACCTGAGCGACAGCAGCAGCGACTCGGACTCGGACGGGGACGGCGAGAAGAAGAAAGCCGCGGCAGCAGCTCCGGAAGGCGGGCAACAGGCGGCCAAGCGGGCCGCCGGCGGGGCTCCGTTACCCAGACCCGACGAGCTGTTCGGTTCCGTGTCCAAACCCGCTTTTCTGTACAACCCGCTGAACAAGGAGATCGACTGGGACAGCCTGACGGTCAAACCTCCCGAAGAGGTGACATCTTTAAATATGTCATTGCAAACTATGACTGCAACCAGAAAATAAGGTTCATCTGAATTAGATCCACTGGTGCAGTTTCAAGAGTTTACTTTGAGTAGTTTACAGATATAGTAATAATAATAATAATACGGGCAATTCTGAAATGCAGGTCTGCACCCAATGTAAATAAAGCACTTTATCATTTCTGTTGAATTGTTTTCCTGTTTAAAGGGGTTTAAAAAGAGAGGAGAGAAGCTGCAAGTCTTCACATTAAAAACCTTTATTATTATGTTTTTGTTGTTGTTTAGTTGCACAATACTGCCCTGCAAAATCACTTAAACGAATGTATGCAGTCATCTATGCTATCATTTTTACCCTTCTGTTTCATTTTTTTTAAAGTTAAGCTGTGGACATCGGGTTGTGAAATGCCGTATAATATAAGTTTTGTGTTTTCTTTCTTCCAGCCCGACAGAGAGTTTAAGCCATGGAAGACGAACGCCGTGCCGCCTCCTGAGAGCTACGCCGCAGAGCCTGAAAGGAAGAAAGGGCCTCCTCCTGGGATGGACATGGCGATAAAGTGGTCCAATGTGTACGAGGACAACGGCGAGGACGCGCCGCAGCCATACACCGGCAAAGCTCGCTTCTTACCCACAGAGGAGCAACCTTCAGACGGTGAGACCCTCCAGTGTATTTTACATTATTACAAAATGTCTAGTAGCAACCTTAGTTTATAAACCTTTGCTTTCGCTCTCTTTCTGCTGCTCCGTCGACAAGATGAGGAATCGGAACAGCCCGCTCTGTCTGCCAAGAAACGGCGAGTGGAGACCTTCCAGCAGAAGGAAAAGAGGAAGCGAGACCTGGGACAAGCCACCTCCGACAAGATGTTTGTAGAGGAGGAGAAAAGGATCCTCAGACAGAAGCTAGAGTGAAGCACAAACGCTTTCTGATTTAAAACGTTATCCAGCCACAGACACCATTCACAAATGTCCCCTGTTGGCAGGAAGGTATACGCTGCAGACGTACAGGGTCGTTTCTTCTTATCTAAATGATGTGCCGTCATTTGTGAAAAAATAGTGTTTTATATTGTTTATCCAAGCTTTATATCACAGAGCAATCAGACTAAAAGGCGAATGTTTCAAGCTGAATCTCTGCTACAGAAATATAAAAAATCTGTTAATATTATTTAGTTTTTTTTACAGTCTGTCTCTAATTGCTCCAAAAAGGTATTAATTATTAAGACTACATGGCAAAGCTTTAAAGTAATGCAAAGAGCTCTGAGTATCACTGAGACGTGATTCGTTTTAGATTTTGAACTGATAGGTGAATAACTTGTTTGATTTAAGAGGAATGAAGTTTTTTTTCTCATTTTAGCGTGGATTTACTCGCTCTGACAGAATAAACACAGAGACTGGATTGTTGGTTGGCCTCCAGTAAATTATATAAAATAACTGTGACGTTTGCTTGTTTTTGTCCCCTGTTCTGTTTTACTGAATGCTTTTGTGCTTTTGAATTATGACTCTGTGTGTGTTAGTTCAAGCACGTGTTTATTGGTTGTAAATCTTTAAAAATGGCTGCTTTTTGTTGCCGTTTGTTCTTCCTGTGTATGAGCACCAGGGGTCGCACTTGAGCTGCTTTAGACATGTCTCTGTATGTCTTTTATGATAAGATTGGTTCTCAAATAACAACCAAGACACGTATGAGAGTTTTATTTCTGATCTTAAGTTTGTAAACTTATCCCAGACTGCTCGTTTATTCCGTACTTTGTGTTGCACAACAGTAAACGTTGGTGGCGATGAAAGAAAACTAACTTCCTAGATGTTCGGTGTGTTATTTAAAAGAATCTCATCAGTTTTTGTTGTCTTACGTTTTGTTTTTTTAGTTTTGAAAATCTATTCCTTCAATGTAAATGGATGTATGGAGACTTTATAACTTTGTCTTCAGGAACCATTAATGCAATAAAAGTGTTTTAGTGGATAAATGTCTTGTAATTCATGTATTTTTTAAAGTTTTCTGGGAAATAAAGAGACCAAGCTCGGTAAAAGATGCCGTTATTAAAGTGATGTACATTCTCATCTTCATTCTTTAGATTTCTGTGGCCTCTGAAGTCAATTTAATGGTTTTCCAAGCATTGAAAAGAAAAGTTGCTGCTTTGCAACAGTTTAGTGATCAGAGGAATTCCTGGCGTATCTGTCATCACAGGTTGACACGAAGTGCTGGTAAATATGCTTCTGATAAAATTCCTGCCTCCGGGTATGTGCCTGGCCTTGTCTGAAATGTGTTCCTGGTCCTGCGCAGCGATTCCTATCAGCCGTGTTTACAAACAAATAACTCTCCTCTGCAGGCTGACAGTGAGAGCTGCGACCGGCAAGGTCAGCGTGGGAATGAATCAGATCCCTGTCGGCCTGGATGTCTGTGGTGTTAAACTGTTACTGTCTTTGATATGATATCCGCTGCATTCTTTGACTGTAGCCTCTTTGTCTTCAAGATATCAGATTACAAGAGGAAAATAGTTTTTTTGTTTTTTCCATCCCACTGGATGTCACACATGACTGACCTGTTCTTCCTTTCAGTAAGAATGTCTCGGTCTTGTGTTACACTTCATAGTCATAGCATCGGACAATAAATCTGGAATAAAGTCTGCCTTAATTAAAGGTCTAACATTCCTGAATGGATCGCCCGCCAGTTGTGCTGAGAAGGGATGGCATCGTAGCTGCTTCGCTAACAGACAAACAGGGATGTGTTGGGGATTATGCTCAGCTATTATCACTCCAAATATTAGCTTAATATCTGTAAAACAGTGTATGTTACAGCCGCAGTTAGCTGTGGCGGCCATCTTCAAAAGGTACACCCAGTGATTACTTTGAGAGTTTCATTAAAATCCATTCAGTGGTTCATGAGATATTTTGCTAACTCTACACAGAAATAAGCTCACACACAGACACCTCTCACCTTTGAAGGCGAGCAATAACAAATTTACTTTTTTTAAGTTTATAAGAGTTGTAGTCGCTGTTTGTAACAAAAGTCCAATGACAGGACTCCCTCCTGAAGCTCTGAAACAGTCATCTTTCATCAGTCTGACACATTTACTGGAAGGTCAGGGCCCATGATGGCTGCTGATCGTTTCCTGGCTGCTTCAGTCTGACTTATGACACCGTCAGCAAAATGTTGCAGCTTGTGTGGAGATTCAGGCAGCTGTCGGGTCCTGTGAGCCAAAACAACAGCTACCTGCATTCTGATTGTTACAAGTTAACAAAGCTGATTGTTTGAAATGTTTCTATGTATGTGCAACAAAAAGGCAAGCAGATGGAGAAAAAGTTAGTTTGGAAAAAAACAAAAACAAAGTATTTTTGATAAATGTAGGGTCAGAGCATCACCAAAGTCAGTGAAACGCCTCATTTAAGGATCGCAACAAGTTCAGAAACTGTCATACAAAAAATGTTAATTCCTCAAATATATCAGCATGGACCAAAGTGGTGGAAAGGCTGACATTTCCATCTGTTCAGCCTAAAATCACACGTTGATTTAAATGTATTTACAATGTCTACGCGGGTGTAGGTCCATGTCAACACCCTTCACACTTTCTCTCAATTTTGCTCATTTTCTTGAGGCAAACAGTTGCGTTTCACACCAGCGATCTGGTCAGTTGTGTGAAACAGATGTTCAGCAAGAAAAGCAAAACTCAGGAGTTCAAAACAAACAGATTCTCTTAATTTGCTTCATGTTCTTTGATTTTAGATCAGAAAATATTTAAATCATAGATTCATGCTGTGCTGCTGGAATCGTGCTTCAGCGAGGCCCTGGTTTCCCTCTTAGACTTCTATTTGCCTGAGTTTGAAACTTTCCTATCTGTGGTCAGGCAGAAACATAATATTGCAAATTGCAGTAAGATTGTGGTTCAGACCACTGATTGCAGCCGAATTTTTCCAAAGGTTCCCATTTCTTTGATGCTGACGTGAAAGGTTTCATTTCTCGATACCACCCAAGTTCATCTGTGATGCATATTAAGTTTTAAATGTGGACAAAATAAAAATTATACAGTAGCTGCAAACAGTAACTACCTGCAGTGAGTCATACAGAAGCAGGAAAACCGAGTTTCATACAGTTCTGTTTGATTTAAACAAACATAAATCAGCAGTTTATCCAGAATTTGCCTGCAGTCATGGAAACCTTCTGCAGGTTTCATGAAACCACAAAATACCAACAAACTGAAACCTTTAATGTGAGATGTTACAAAGTGACTGAGTTTTCCAGCAGAATATGGGATTATATAGACGTTGCTCACTCTGAGAATGTCTTGTCTGCTTTTAATTTTGTGACAATAAGGAACAACAAAAGAGTTTGACCTTTCACAACAAACATGTCGGCAGTTGTCTCCTGGTAATGATATGAACCAAAACACCACGACAGTAAAGGCTCTTTGTGTGTTTAAATCAGCCTTTGGGGCTCGGCCGGCTGCTCAGAAACAGAGCAGATCTAATATGTGGGATTTCTGCCCTCTGGTTTACCCAATAAAGTGACTTACTGGCTTTATAAGATGGAACACGTTTTCATTCTAACATTTACAGCTCTCTAAGACAACACACTGATTCCTTGTTTCTTCGGCTATTCTGTTAAACCAAATCATCACCCCTCCACTGCCGTGTTTGACAGTAGGTGTAAGGTTTCTGTGATGATATGCTGATCGTTTTTTTCCCCCAAATATGGCATCATGACACAACTTTGTTTTTAAAGTCCTGCAGCTTATTTTCATACAACGTGTAAACTTAGAGTAAGTCTCATTCCTCGTTTAAATATCATATTTTCTCTTTGCAGCCTTTAAATACAAGCAGGCTTCTTCCGTTTGTGCTGTCTGGGATTTAGTTTTAGGGATTATCATTTCTTTTTCTAAACTTCAGGTGATCTTGCTGAGACATTCACTGAAGACTGACAACACTCATAAATGTTTTTCTACTTAAATAATCCTTATAGGTGTATATATATATTAAAAACTCAACACAAATGTTTCAGCATCAAGTCAGTTTTACTTTAATCTGAGTTTTTGGCTAAGCAGGTTTGTTTGTTTTGTTTTATTTGTTTTGTTTTTTTGCCTAAAGAGAGGATTTAAACTAGTATTCCTGCTCGGTTGTGGGGTTTATTTCAGGTGACATCTGTTAAAAGCTTATCACAGTTCTTGATAAGACACATTCATTATTGATGTGTACACAGAATTTCACCAATATTAGTCTTTTATTATGAGGAGATTGTAAATTTAAATTGATTTTCCACCTCTGGTTAAACAAATGCACAATAAAACGTTTTTTTTTTTCCATGCTTTTCATTTTTATTTGTTAAATAAGAACAATGAACAAACTTCACATAAGGTTGGAGCTGATTACTAAATGTAATGCTCATTAATTATGTTCAGTCTGATCTGATTGGCACTCAAATATAAAGTATAAAAGGGATATTTTACAGAAGTTAGAATGCTGAACAATATTATTTATTGCTTTAAGCATTACTAGTTTTAGTAAATGGTGATTTTATTTATTAACCACACTGCCTTTTAAAGAAATACAGATTAATCTGTGGTCTCTATTTAAACTGTCTTACTGTTTCCTCGTTGTACAAGTGGCTTTTTTATTCTGACATTAATGAACTTGTTGGCAAACAATGTAGAAATCATCAACTTAACATCTTTTTTTGTTAAAGTTACAACATGTTGTTAAAGCAAGGACTTCAACAAGACTTTGTTGTAGATTTACAGTAAATGGGGCAAAACAGGAGTTCCTATAGATTGGCTTTGAGCAGTAAAATCCAAGTGAATGACAAGAATTTCCCTCTCTGGAACGCTGAGCTGCAGGCTCTTGGCAGAGCTGCTCTGTCAAGGATCCTCCAGCCTAATTTATGCCCTGAGAAAGGCTTGTGTCCACGGGCATAAATTTACTTGTGGTGTGCTTTGAGAAAAGAAGAAGAAGAAGAAGAAATAAAAAAGGACGGCTCATAAACAGGCAGAGGGAGAGCGGGAGAGGGAACAATAGGCAGCCATCAGAAGGAGAGCCCCAACAGCTGCGAAAGCCCACATCCCAACATACACTCACACACACACAGAAACGTGCATGTACATACACGCATGTACACTTTATTTTCCTCCTCCTCTCTCTCACACATTGTTTTTCTCCTCGTACGCTCTCTGACCGCGCCGTTTGAAAAGGGGCCAGTCAAGCAGATGTTCTGCTACTGGCCTCACAAAGAACTCCAGTGACTGATGGGAGGAATAAAAAAGGGAGGACAAAAGAGGCAAACTTCCTCCATTTCTGCTGCACTGTTGATTTCTCACAGGACAGTTGTGAGCTGGGAGTCTGACAGGAAGACTTCATGGACGAGGCATTTAATCGTGTCGATGGGCAGGTGCTTTAGTCAGGTTTTGCTTTAGTTGATGGTTCAGGAGGGCTAAAAAAATGAACTGAAGAATAGATTTAGGTGAATGTCACTCAGACAGGAGGAAATGCTGACGCTTCTTAGGGAACATCTGTCACATCTGCTACACATTTGATCAAAAGCAGGAGAGTTAACATCATATTATTTTTTAATAATAATGTTCCTACGTTTTTATTAATGTGTCAGTTGTGGCTCACTGATGAGTCAGAATAATACAGCTTCATTACCTCCAGTGGGTCATTTGTTTGGAGCCTTTTCGTTCACATTCACTTGCAACACAGAATGTCAAAAAAGTAGTAAAGTAAAAAAAAAAAAAAAGATGCAACAAGAAAATATTGAGTCCATTTGTCACTAAAAACACCAATAAAAAATGAAAACGAGCACAGTCCAGCTTTAGCAACCTAATAGTAGATGGAATAAGGGACTAAAACTAAGACTGAGTTCTCTGATGTGGTCTGTTTGATAATTCTCCTTTCTTTCTCAGTCACCTGCTTCTTCCAAAGAGAGCCCAACAACATCTGGAAACACCAACAATCCTGGACTGTCAAGCTTACACAGACAGACTGTTAAACTAGCAGACAAAAGAAAAAGTTAAGGTTTTCAACAAAAGATGGATAAGAATGTCACAACAGCACTGAATGAATCTCTTTGTTTGCTTCATGGACAGATCTGTGTTAACCTCAGACTTTAACTGAGAGTTAAACACAGCGCTGAGATGTTTGCAGGAGTCTACATCTAATGGATGTATTGATGTTACAGCAGGTCTATAAGAACATTTTGATTCATTTTCCTTGGATAATGTTCATTTTCAATTACTGGAGAGGAAGCAATAAACTTCATTATATTGGTAATTTCAAAATAAAACATGATTATATTAATCTGACTGGTTCTCAACTAAGTCAACACTTTAAGACAAAGTAATTTTTGACTATTGAACAAAGAGAGCGACATTTTTAAACTGAGGCACCTCACTGGTAATTTTCTGCAATCTGATTTTGTAATCTAAACGATGGCTGAATGTTGTCAAAGCACTTCGGCATTTTTGCCTAAGCGCAACCCTTTGAACATCCCTGCAAATATTTTGAAGAATGTGAGTAATCTTCAGTGAGAAAATTGCACTAATAGCACGTCTGCTCAGTCCAAAGTTTTGCATTCTTGCCTCTGAATCTGTCGTCTTATCCCTCGACGCCCCCATCTTCTCCCTCCTGCTTTCCCTTTTCCTCTCTTTCATGCACAAACACACACTTCGCAGCCACAGCCTGCAGGTTTTGACCTGTAAATAACTGCCCAGACAGGGTCTAGTCAGTCAGTCGGGGAGGCAGGACACGGCTTCGGGGCCTACATGGCTCCTGCAGGGCAATAACAGATGCTTATCATGTTTTACTGAGGGTGGGTGCAGGCTGAGTGAGGGGCCCTAAATCGATTAATGGCTCAGACAATAAATGCCCTCAATCACGGGCAGACGCTGTCACTTTAGACCCAGGCCCAGTATAAGAGATTCTGATTCAATCTGAGTGTGTGAGCATACTGTGTGTGTGTCCTCCAGTGCGCATGTGCACTCATACACCCACTGCAGCTTTTCAGCAGCTCATCCTTTTGCACATTCCAAGTAACGGCAACAGCAAACAAACAGTTTAAGGTTCACGTAAAATATGCTCCACTTCATTCTCCGCCGTCTCGGATGCTCTTAAAGCCTCAGGTTGTGCTACAAGCAGGGACAGGGGTTATGTGCAAGGTCAAAAAAATGAGAGGATTAGTCAAGATACACTTCAGATAAAAGTGTCACTCCAGTAATCGGCAGTGATCCATCATGAGGGAGGCCATGCTGTTTAGGCTGGTGTTTTCACTGAAGGGGATAAAAGATGGCAATAATGAAGATTAAAATTCGAGGAGTCTAATTCCTCGTGACAGACGAAATCCTGATCAGTTGGAAAAAGTAAAAGATGATGTAAAGTGAATGAGTGGGTAGTTAATTACCATCCTCCTTCTTGTTTCCTGCTAAGGCAGACATTTTTCTCCCTCAGCAGAGGGCTGAGCACATATTTCCCCCTGAGATGGAGATCCTTCTCGCTGCTGCCAGCGAGGGTGGCAATTTGCTTTCCAACCAATTTTAATTCACGTCAGGGACAAAAGGGTGTTTAGTTTGAGTCAGGGAGCTGAATCTGCATTTCACAAAACACCACTTTCACCTCTACTCACAGTTTTGTTCTGAATGTAAGGATTAAAGCATTATAATCTGGTGCATGTCACTGTAAGGGGACCATCTTCATACCAAGCAAAAAAATACATATATTCACTTCTCAAAAGATGAAAATTTCATTTTGTTTATTCATACGGGGACAAATGTTAAGTATTTACAAATACTGTGGATTTCATTTTGAGAAACTCCTTAATTAATTCAAACACATCTTTTAAGTACTAATTCATCTATTAGCTGTTTACTATTAATTAGTCATATTGTACCTTTAGTTTAGTATTATCATGTTTCAGTTTATGTTAGCTTATTTAGCCTTCCTGTACATTTAGTTTAGTTTATCTTAGCTCATATTTTAGATATTGTTAGATTCCTAATTGTTGTTTAGTTCAGCTTTAACTTTATCATGATTTCATTTAGATTATTTTAGCTACTACTTTGGCTTTCTTAGTTTCATGATTTTATTTATCTTAGATTAGATTATTTTATATTTCATTTAGATTATACTTGATTGATGTTTTTACTTCTGTATCTCTATATTTGATTATGATGTTTTTATCTGTATTTGATTCTGTGCCTGATTGTTGTTTCTGTGTTGTAAAGCAATTTGAGTTGTCTTGTTGCAGAAAAGTGCTATATAAATAAATTTCACATCACTTCATTATTTAATGTTGAAATAGTAGTTAAAGATGCTCATTGCAAACTATGAAATCAAAACTATGAAATGTTTACATCAAATTGTGCAGCTTGAAAGAGTTTACTTTAGTAGGTTTTCAGATGCTATGCAATTGTGAAATGCAGGTATGCAGTCAATGTAAACAAAGCGATTTTAAGTGCATATTTTATCCAATTAATCTTAGGTGAAATACATATCATACATCAAATTATTCTTCATGAATGTCCTCAGTGCTGACCTGCTCCAGCTGGGTGAATAAGCACGTGATGGTTGTTTATACAGTTTTAATTAATAATCATAAATATGAGAGACAAATAAAATGAGACTTTTTAAATAAGATGCACGGACTTTTTCTTTGTTGCTTAAATGTGTGGACTCTAAACCAAGGAAATTTTTCAAACATCTGAGTTGCAAACTCGAGGAGAGGTGAGGCGCTAGAGAGGAGGAAAGTGTGTGTGTGTGTGTGTGTGTGTGAGTGTGTGTGTGTGTGTGTGACGTGGTGCAGTTGAGCAGACGGCGCAGAGGAGAGCTGACAGCGGAGAATGGAGCGCAGCCCGTCCGCTCGGCCACTCGGTCCTTCCCTTCCGGAACCAGCGTGCTGAAAGACACCGAGACAGATCACCGCTCGGGGAGGGGGGGGAAACAAAAGGAATGGCTGATCCTCTGCGGAGGACTCTACTAGCGAAACTCCGGGGGAAGAAGTCCAAAAAAGGAGCGACGCTCGGCGGCGGCGGTGGATTCGGATCTGCTGCGGCGGCCAACGGGAGCCGAGGAGGTAAAGAAAAAGTTGTGCAAACGCAGCGGGACGCCGACGAGGCTCTGCCGGTAGTTTTGCTCACAGGGATGGATCTGACGGCTGAGAGAATGAGTACGTACGAGAACTGCGTCGAAGCGGCGCTGGTGCGAGCAGGGGGGACCCAGGAGGAGCCGAGCTGCGGGGGCAGGGGTAAGGACGAGCTCCTCCTGGGGGTCCCTCTTCTAAGAGATGAGCCAAATGCGTTTAGAGAGGACGACGGGGGCCACCGGGGGCCCAGATTCGCAGCTAGAATCGCGGCGGGGAGCCCGTATGTGCAGATAAGACCCTTCGTGTCGGTGCCGCGGCAGCGCAGCGTCGGGGACTCCATCGGGTTCGGGGACAGTTCCTGTCAGGTGTACCGAGGGGCCCCCAAAGCTGCTGAGGGGACGGAGCTCAGAGCCAGAGGAGTGTCCCACATGGCACAAACACAGGAAAACAAGGCCAACTGGACTTTTGACAGCGGGCCAACTTTGGAGACAGATTCGCCAAGTTGCGCGGCGCTCGTGTTTCCAACCTGTTCTGCAGTAAGCACGGAGGAAAATGTTGTTATAAGAAACATTGAGAGCTATGACCCCGACTGTTTAGGGGACACTAGAGAGACAGCAGGCAGTCCACAAAGTCCAGCTTTTTTCCCCACAGAGTTACAGATCTGTGATATTAAAGTGACATCTCTGTGCGCCACACAGGGGCCACACAGACACCCTTTAGACAGTGACGACGATGATTACTATGATAATGAAATCTTGCCTTTCTATGAAACAGCTAGACCAAAAACTGATGTTGACAGAGGGGAGGTTGAAGAGTCCGGTCAGAATAAAGGGCAGGTGGTTGACGGTAATAGCGCCCAGGAAACAGACCGGCTTAGGAACCAGCTGCAAGAGGCTTACTACCTTCTTATCAATGCCATGAATGATATGAGCCTGGATTTCCAGCAGATTAGAGATGACTTAGCAGAGCGGCAGGCCACCTCCTCCTGTAGTAGCCGCTCAAGGGACAGCCTGTGCTCCAGGTTGTCGGTCAAAAATATCGACAGTGACTCCTGGTCGTCAGGAGGCAACCACAGTTCTCAGCAGGGATCTGACACCGAATCGCTGCTTCTCTGCCTCACTGGAAATCTAGAGCCAAAGTCGAGGCTGACCAGTAAGAGCATGAGCAATCTGTCTTTGACCAAAAGGCCCACCTTACTGCGCTCCGCTAGTGATGGAGCTATCAGGTATCAAAGCAGAGCCTCAGCTCCTGTTCAGACAGAAGTCGATGATGATAAACGAGCTTCAGAGGCAAAAAAAGCCGAAGTCACAGAAGCAGACGGGCTGTCTGAACCCCGTGTGCTGCACGGCGCCGTCAGCAGCGAGGAGCTGCTGCACGATGCTGGAGGTGAGCAGCTCAATGAGAGCAGCGGCTCGGTCAACAGCCTCACGGGTTCCTCAGACAGCAACATGGAGGCAGCAGCACATCAGGGTCAGGAGGCCAAGCAGGAGCAGACGGGTGGTCGAACTCAGGCGGTCAGCTCAGCCAACAAAGCCCACGGCGTCACCGTCAACAAGATGCAGGAGTGGATGCACAAGGGTCGCTTACTGTCGTCTGAGATGAAACAGCGCATCGAGGGCTCGTCTCTGCCCCGTGGTGGAGGCCAGACTCAGACTCAGGACCGGGCCTCTCTTCAGGCTCACCTCAGACCAGGGACCCAGACATGTGTTCGTGGTGGTAAATCTGTCAAGACCAAGTCGTCTACGATCAAAGCGCCAAGACAGCAGCAGCCAGGTAGGAAGGCTACACAACGTGGCTTCGACTCCAGGGCATCCTCTAATCCAGAGACCTGTCATCCTTCTTCCTCTCGCCTGATTATTGTCATCCTCTTCCACTCGTAGTAAACTCCGTCTGGTGGCGGTCCACCCTGCACTCTTCCTCCTCTGGATGCAAAGCAAAGGGACGAGACTCCTCAGACCTCTTGCTTTCTTTTTGAAAGACGCTATAAGCGGTGGCGGGTTTCTGTCCTTCACACTAATTTAGGTACATTTTAACACTAAATTAATCACACAGCAGGTCGTAGATCAGATTACTCACAGCATAGTTCAGTAACAACTAACTCACTCTCCTGTTAGAGTGGTCTTTGTGCTGTTGGTGGCGGGGCTTGTGTGTGTCAAGTGACAACATATTGCTTAAATGTGAGCAACATACAAATGTTTTTTTCTGATTGTTTTGATGTCCTGTTTGTGATAATGTGTGAAAACATGAAAATATCTGTATCATGAGACCACAGCTGGTAACAGGTGATCTATTTGGCAGAAAAATCCGTTTATGTACTCGGATTTCAACTATATCCTCCAAAAACGACACTTCGAGGTGCTTTTTAACCCGTTCTGGAACAAATATGGAAGTTTAAAAATGTAAAAGATTGTATTTTCTGCTGGCTGAAGAGTTCACACTGACAATTTATTAATGAAAAAGTAACATTTTAACAGCTTTTTATACATTCCTGTGAAAACAATTTGTGTTTTATCCATTCAGATTTGACATTTAGCCAGTTCAATGACTAGAATCAGAAATGGTTCTGGTATTATTTGCTGCACACATTTGTTCTATGGATCCAAACAATACCTTTTTTCTTTTTGACCACCAGTTTTCTGGCCTCCTAAAGGAGTTTTTGTATTTGTGAAGGTGTGTATGTGTGAGTACTAGCCTGTGTGTGACGTGTTTTGACCGAGTTTAAGACAAAAACCCGATGATTTCTTGTGATCAGTGCAATTATTGGGCAGAAAGCATCTCTGACTCATTGTTGCTGCTCTAACTTCACACTTCTATCCTTGACCACCTTTTAGTTAAAAAATGTCCTAACTTTGTAGTTTCCATGCACTCCCCCCAGCCCAAAATTCTCCGTCTCAGTTTTTCCCCAATTTGTGAAGCTTTCCCTGCTCTCCTCATCTCCACTGAACTTTTCCACAGCTGTGGCCAGAGGAATCTGAATCAGGACAGACGCCACGGCAGTAACTCTCTTTGGTTGTGGTGTGTGTTTTGTTTGAGTGGGGGGGCTCTGCTGTCATGTCGCCTTCCTCCCCAGTCATTTGCTCTTGACAGCCCCATGGTAACTTGCATTTTAAAGAGACTTTGGATGGAATTTTTCGGATGCCATTGCTGTTGTTTAACTTGTTTGCGTTTTGTCACTTAATTCCCCACCATGACTGAACAAAATCAAAGGTGATTAAGTATTTATTAAGGTCAGCCCTGGGCTTATTATGCCAATGTGAGACTCTTAACACTTTACAAAGAGCCATTTAGGGGAAAACAGGCCAAGCTCTGAAAAGCTCAAAGCTTGGCTTGGGTTAAAACTTCTCCGTTTTTTTTTTCCTCACTCCTTATTCATGCAACATTTTCAGTATTGTCAGCCTGTTTTGTCCCCTGGGTGTTGTTTGGGAATTAAACTTCACTGTAAAGTTGTGGAAGAAAATATTAGCTTAATTAGATTTGATCTAATTTTTTTTCTGCCCTGACTTGTTCTTTAATCAGCGCACATGAAATTAAATCACAACGGAGTGTTTCTCCCTGTGTGTACATGCAGCGTGTTTTTCAGAAGCGTTGTGCACGTGAGCACACTTCCACGGTGTTTATGCATGTTTTCTTTGTATGTTCAGGTGTGTTGGAGCAGGGAGCATGCTGGCAGACGTGCATCACTCAGGTTAACACTGATTAACAGACACGTCTGTTAGTCAAGGTTAAAACCACGCCCAGCAGCTGTTATAAAGGGATAGTCTGATCATTTTTGAAGTGACGTTTTGTCAGACAGTTATCAGTAGTTGTACCTTATGAGCCGTGGCATCAGTCACCGAACACAGAGTAGGCCTAAGGGTGGATGTCTCCCTCCAGGCTGGAAACAAGGGCCTGTTTTATATCGTTTATAAAGAATTGTTTTATAAACCTGAAAAACTGCATAAAATGAGCCATCTTTTAGCTAGCTGTTAGGTTAGCCTGTACAAAGACTTTTGCCCTTTTCTCCACTGATGTCACGGCTGATAAAGTGCTAACTACTGATAACTATTTAACAGAACATAACTTCAAAAATGACCAGATTAGCCCTTTAACATGTCATGTTAGAAGTTACGCATTTCTGTAAAGAACGATATCACTGGAAGATTTACAGTTTGCTTGGTTTCATGTTGAAAAGCAGAAACGTCCTGAATTCTTTAGAGCAGCTTGACAACAGATGGTGTCTCAGATAGAAACTTCCTTTCAAACGTTCAGATTGTTGTTTTCATCTGTGACCTTAAAAATGGCCAACAGATAGTTTATTTTTCCCAAATTTAGCTAAGCTAATTGACAACTGATGTAGATTAATAATGTAAAATTAAATGTCTCCGAGCACAGAAACTAATTTAAAACTGTCAAGCTAACCCTTTAAGAACATATCCAGGATGAACAGCATATTGCAGGTTGCATTATTCAGCATCTCTTCAGATTTGAAGTCATTAATATTTAATTGTTCGGAGGATTCAGGCCTAATCTAATCCTCCCGGACTGCGGTCAAACCCTGTCAGAAGGTTGCAGCGTTTGGTTTCTGCTTGTTACTTAGCTACCTTTTATTTTTCTTTATTGTTTTGTGTTTTTTTTTTCTCTCCCATAAACACACAACTGAGGGTGGAGGCCCAATGATTTGTCTTGTCTTGTGTGTCTACCAGGACAGATTTATTAGGACGAGTTGCTCTAAAGACAGATCGGATGATGGAGGAGAAATCTGAGGCATCAGGGTTCATACCAGGATGGATTTATGAGATGAGTCACATGATAGTGTCTGCAAAGTGTGGTGAAAAAAGACCTAGAATAGAGATTATCATTACTTAGCGATATCAAATGAGCCTTTCAGTGGAAGGACTTAAAGCACTTTATTGATTTTTAGTTGGTTGCATCATTTGGACCGTGCTGGCTCTTTATTTGGAACCAACATAATAAAACAGGAAAAGGAGAATTAATGAAAGAATTTTGGTTTCTAGCCAACATATCGAGGAGGAAGTGTCAGCGTTGTAGGCAGTGTTGCCAGTATGCCTCAGTGGGATGCAAGTGTTGACATGTGATGTAACCCCGAGCAATCTCTGCTCTGTCCCGATGTGAAAAGAAAAATCTACACTGAGAATCCTAATTAGCATATGAATGAGTGTCAACAGGAATGTATGGCACACAGCAAAAGATTCCCTCAGAAGGGAGCTCAGAAACTCTGTATACACAACAAAGTTTTGTCTGTATGGAGGAGAAAACTAGCTGATGTGTGTTTTGCTCTTATCTATAGAAGAGAAATTAAACGCCTCTGGGATGGAGGACCCAGTCCTTTGTGTGGCCACTTATAGAATTTCCAGCTGAATATTCACCATCAGCCTCACATGGGACAGTTCTACAGCACATCCAGCTTTTTTATTGATAGCTTTAGAAAACAAAACAATCCTCCCCATCTGTGCACTTCTCCCTTTCCCTCTTTTGTTTCTTAATTTTCTCACAAAGAGGTGCAGCCCTGCATTATGTGCTGTGGCCATCTGTTACCTTTAAGGTCAGAGGTGTGGCTTTTCTGTGCTCATGTTTAAATCCAAACAGAGCTACAATAGGGGCGAAACATTTTTCAGCTTACAGTCAAAGAGCATTTAGGCTGAGAGCACACTGAATAATTAAAGCAGAGAAAGATGGCCTACATGAAGAAACTGATTGTAATTTTTTTTTGTAGTATTATTGATTTGTTTTCCTGTATTTTCCCTTTGTAAATTTAAGAAACTTTTATCACTTTCTGTCTTTGTCACTTATGAGCTTCTTGGCTTTGTTTTAATGAATTGTTGCTATTATCCTGCCAAGTGTCGGTTCAATAAACGAAATAGTTATATGACATAAACCTTGTTAGAGGGTCTTTGGATCATTCCCTTTTTTGAGAAGATAGAATTTGCTCACGTTTATCTTATATTTTCCTGAAAAAAAACAACAACAAAAGAGTATTCAATTATGTAGCAAGTTCTTTTTACATCCTCAACTTACATGCTTGTTATTCACAGAAATATATTAATCTCTTACATTTTCTGCTTTTGTTGATAATTTTTTTACCTTGAAGAAAATATAACTTAAAGTTCGTTTTTCAGCTGCAGCTTAAAACTCATATTGTTATTTGCCAAAGTTTCTTTCTTCAACTTTTTAAGGGAAGTTGTCCAGGAATTTAAGATTCCATTATCTGCTTTTCATAAAGCTGAATACTCTGCTGTGCAAAAGTCTTCAGCCAAAATCAGCTGACGAAAACACTGACTTGCTCTTCTAAAGGCTCCTATTTAACAGTTGTAAAAAAGGCTAAAAATGGCTGATTAAGGCCAGCCTGAGGTCTGCTGCTCCTGTGAAGGAGTGTGACGGTGGAAGGAGACAGCAGTGAGGCAATAAATCTGGAGCTGTGATCTGGAATGCTGTTCGTGTCGGAACATGCTTCCTTGTTCACTTATGAAAGACCCCTTCGAGAAGCCGGCATGTTGATAACAGCTCCGTACAACAACCCTGCCTCTTTGTCAGCAGGGTCAGCGTTTCTGGAGAAGCTTTGGTCCTCAAACTCCTCAAATGTGCTCCAAGTTTCAGTTTATCAGATAAAAACAGCAAATTAACAATTGTAAGCTAAAATGTCTGCAATTCTAAACATCCTCTTCTCAAGAAATTGGACAACTTGACAGTAATTATCCATTTTCTGTCCTTCTGTAGGTTCTATCCTCATATCTTTTCAGCTGTAAGTAAAAATACTACTTGTTGCCAGTGTTGAAAGGATTATAAAACACAGTCAGGGCAGAAGAGATAAAACCAAACCACAGCAGATGAGCAGATCTTGGCAGCTCAGGCCCACGCAGTAACTCAGGGGACTCATTTCTCCATTTTAAACATGACAAAAATACCAAACTCTAAATCCTCAGATGCCTCTAATCCGCCATAATACAACCACGTAGCTGCTCAGGTACATGAACATTTCAGATATGGTTCTGAATGGAAACCCTCTGTAAACTAAACAGAGCAGAAAAGAAGAAATACGTTAAAACATCCTGTCAGTGTTGTGGTTATGTTCCGATTGAAATGAAACAGATGTCAGAGAGGTTGTGGTTGTTTTTAACTTTTAAGATTGGGATTCCTCTTTCTGTAGCTGAAAGCTGATTTATACAGCATAATAATGAGCATCTTGTTCAACCAGCAGCTGTGCAAGAGATTGACATCTCTAAAAGAAAATAAAATCATT
Organism: Kryptolebias marmoratus; assembly: GCF_001649575.2. Classification (NCBI taxonomy): domain Eukaryota; kingdom Metazoa; phylum Chordata; class Actinopteri; order Cyprinodontiformes; family Rivulidae; genus Kryptolebias; species Kryptolebias marmoratus. The sequence continues at coordinate 3,208,355 of NC_051453.1, read as the reverse complement.
AAAATCCCACATCTTATTGTGGGATAGAGCTGTCGTAAAAAAAAATGTTAGATAAGTTATCTGATTAATCTAGTAAACACTGTGCCACTTTCAAGCTTTAGTCTATAAAAATATCAAAATAAAATAAAATAAAAAACAGAAAGAAACAACATGAGCTCTAAATTCTGTAATTTATTCATAAATTCTCTTCTGTCAACAAAACTCTTCCCTATTTATTTTGTTTTATGGCTCAGTCACACATGCAAACACTGGACCTACTGTGTCAAAGGCTGAGTGGAGCAAAGTGAAAATACCCCAGGTCTGTAATTTGGTGTATAGCCTGGTATATATATATATATAAAAACAATTTTCCTGAGCAGAGAAGTTGGCATTTAAGCATGTGGAGGGGCTTGTCTGAGAGCTGGAGAGGATCAAAACAGTCTTTTATATGAGCTTGCTCTACAAGTTAGAGCAGGACCCTGCCCTCCCTCAGCTCTGCGCTTTCTCTGTCACTCACATAAACATGGCTGGTTTTTTATTAGCCTGCATCTGCTATGAACCCTTGTGGCTTTTAGGGATCTGATTGGAAAACTCTGACACACTTGAATCCTCACAGAAACATTTTTTTTTTTTCTTGGGACATTGAGTGCTCCTGAAAGTCATCATTTCTATTACTGCATTATTCTTTTTTTTCCCAAAATGACAAAAAAGTACATAAATTGCCACTGGCTGCACTTATCATCAGTCTCTGTCTTTCTCTGCTTTATATATGTCAGCGGTTTTGTGTCCCTTTTGTGATGGCAGATGCACAAAAATCCCTTAGTTTCCCCTTTGGATTCAGAGTGCACATGTTCCTGAAGCTGAATCAAAATGGGATGACTTTGAAGTAACAAAGGTAAAAGTGCTGAAGGGGATTAATTAGATTACGATGATTCATCCAAAAGTCATAAAACACCTAAATTAAAAAGGACAATGATGAGAAGTCTGATTTGGTGACTTTAAAACTCTGAAGAGAGAGAGAGAGAGAGAGAGAGAGAGATATGGACCTGGAAGTGTAAAAGTATAAAATTGGAAAGTTATTTCCTCATTTGTGGATTCTTGATACAGATGTTTTCTTCAACTTGTCATGACTTGAGTACTCTGAGATTAAGCACTCATTTCTGTAATTCAGGTTCACATCAATAATTACTGAAATTATAATCATCATGATGATGATTGGTTGCCTTTTTTATCCCAACCAAATTGTTTTATTATCTCCTGGCATGATGCTGTAACTCTCACGGTTTCCTTTTCTTTCCACCACTCCCTCAGCTTTCATTGAGAATTTTCAAGCCCCGTGTGCTAATGACCGCGAGGTGAGCAGATCGACCAATGAGCCTCCGTCATGGAGGCCACAGCTCACCACCATCACCGTCTCCAAGAAGCGCAACTGGCTGCAGCAGAGCTCCCAGGGAAGGGGTCAGTTCATCAAGGATGAGCTGCAGGAGGTGCTAGGAGCTGAGGAGGAAGGCAGCCATGTTCTCCATCAGCTGCCGCCTCCCCCCAGTCCTTCCCCGGACCACCTGAGACATGCAGGGGGAGCGCCGCCTCGGCCAGTCCGCCTGCAGCTCCCACAGGTCAGCTTCTTCGTCCGAGGATGATATGAAAGATAACACAGTGATAACCATGGGTTTCAATGAGTTTTTGTCTTGTTTTAGGTAACTGTTGGTCCGGCTAAGGTGTCTCCTCACCCTCGGATGGTGGACCCAGCTGAGGAGAATGATGCAGATGACGAGGGAGAGATTTGGTACAATCCAATCCCAGAGGACGATGAACCAAGGATGTCTCACCAAGCCTCTGTTCGGCTACTCGTCCCGCCTCGAACGGAGCCCCAGAGGAGGCCCAGCAGGGGACTGGATTTGGCTCAGGGCAGCAGGACCCTGGAGGGTTCCAGCGGGCCGGAGGGGCATGTGGACAGCCTCAGCGGTGGTTCAGGAGACGCTGCACATTCTGCAGAGGCTCCACATCTGCACAGACAGATGCTCACATGCAAACCTCAAGAGGAGGGGGGGCTCTCCTTGAGCAAACCAACAGGTAAAAAGAAAAAAAAATTGCTTTCTGGCAATTCTGTCAATGACTTTTCTTGGGGCTACCTCTTTTTATTTCCGTCTCTCACTCTTAGCACATTTTTGTGGTTGAGCATACCTTGAGCACTGATTATAGCCACTGCTGATGATGTTTCCAATCAACAGACTTTTTTTTAGCACTTCTGACACAAATCTAACATATATAATTATGTAGTTTAAGATAAAACCCCAAGGACTTCCTATTGGGATCCTAAATTCTAGACAAGATAATTGTGTTTACAGAGACCAATAAGAAGGTGTTAGTCAACTTCTTAATGTTATAAAAGGAACATTACAGAAACCAGTCATTTTTATTCTAATTGTGTTCATTTTAATTGGAGCAGACATGAGTCTTGTCTGTCTAATCATATCTTCTCATATTAGTGTCCCTCATTAGTTAAACCCAGAGAGACATTAGATAGGAGGAATTCAGAACTGACATTCCTGAGAACCAAAAAAATATCAATTTACTTGAGACTGAGATCACTGAAATAAGTGTGGTTTTTGTAAATTAGTTGTTGTCATGAAAAGATTTATAACCTATAGATTTCAGAAGACAGCGCTCCCTCCTTACTTTCTGCACTTCTTATTTCCGTGTGGGTCTGATAGTGACGACAGAATGATGACAGCCAGCACACAGCTCCCTGTCTCTCAGTAAGCTTGGGTTTTGTTTTTTTTTCCAACTTCCGACTTTTTGTTCTCTGTGATGTGGCAACATGGTAGTTTGAACCATTTGGCACATCTTGAACTGAGCCTATAATTACAACACTTTTCTGTGGCATGCAACAGCCATTGCAGTTGTATGAACACAAAGCCAGCCTGAATAGTCTGGCTAATACTTGAGCTATTATGTTCACAGCAACAGTTTTACAGCACACAAGAAGGCTTGAAATGAACTCAGTAATTGCTTTTCCCCACAAAGGATCCGGCCTCTGAGATTCAAAACCAGAGTCACAGAGACATAAAACTTCTTGAAACTGCAGATTTTTTGAAAGCATCACATGCCATTTAGCATTGTTTTGAGTCTGCTGAATTAATCCAGTTGATGTGAGCGTGCCTTTTGATTGGTGGCTGGTAAACTCTTTTATCCTCGCAGACTGGCTTCAAACTTTTGAGCCTCCCTGACATCACGTGTGACTCAAATAAACTTGGGAGACGTTCCGTAAGGGATTAGGATTAAACTAGTCCCAAATAAATCTCAGTGTAGCAGCTCAGAAAGGACGCTAATCATGGGGCACAGTGTGCAGCACTAATCATGCAACACAGACCTAATTAAATGTTATTTCCTGCTAATTGTAGTTCCACGGTGAAGGCAGACTTCTTTAGCAGGTATCATTGGCACCTTTTATGCTAAATAAAAGGAAGTTAGAGTGGTTTGTTCAGGAGACTCAACAGAGTGGAAGCTCTTTTTTATTTATCCTGAATAAAACACTTTTGTTTATATTTCTGTAACATTTTGACTAATTTCTTGTATATGTCTTATAACCACATTCTGTTTTCGACGAGCCATTAGTAGCCAGTTTGCGATAGTGTAGCTGGGAAATGAGTCCAGGGCAACAGGGTTATTATTCTTTCTACCCCCTCCTGCTCCGGAACAGCCTGCTTGTATGTTGACTTTGCAATTGATTCTGGTGGGTTTGGTGACGCCATGTCACACTTCACTGCAACAAAAAAGAGCAACATGTGCAGATTAGCCTCATCAGCACTCATTACTGGTTGCTTGGATGTTGTGGATACAGCAGGGACTGGGGTTCACTTTGCTCCAGTGTGTCCCTTCAGTCTCTACCTTCACAGTTTACTGTGGGCATTGCGGTCGCTGTTAACAGAGTTTGCATTGACTGCAGAGCGACACTCCTCCTCTTTTAACCGGTGGGGAGTGATGGGGGGGAGTGAAAAGGACAGCAGCCTGCTATGGGCTGTCAATACACCTCAGGGTCCCTTCCCTTGACTACAGGATCATATAAGGTTGTGTGTGAAGCCACAGAACATTTTTAAAACATCATTTGTGAGGTATTTGTTGTGGATATTTTTGTGTTGTCCCTTTCACTTACCTGCAAGCAACACACTGAAAATGACCTCAAAGATTCATCTTTATCTGGAGGACTAACTATATGACAGACCTCTCATTTATTGCACATGAGTAGGAGCACCTGCTGAATTAATGAAGCAGTGGAGATGTAGATGACTTTCTGTCTGGTTGACTGCTTCCTTTTCCCTCACCGGATACACTACAGACTCCATGTGTTCTGCCTATTGACTGACTTTTTGTCCATCTGAATGCTTTGTTTGTATGGACGATAATGATTGATGGACTTCGGGGGTGGTGAACTCAGCAGAGTGTCCTAGTCTCTTGTTCTCTTTAGAGTCTGTTTGGGGAATCTGACTTGGCCAGCACTCAAAATGGGATCAGAACTATTTCTGGGGCTTGTTTTGGTCACACTGGCTGTAGCGTTTTAGAACTGGTCTGGGTTCATAAAGTTACAGAGAGTTCAAACTTCAGAGTTCAAAACTGAAACCTAATCTCGGCTGGTGGTTCAGGAGGAAGTCAACAACTTCCAGCAACAGTACTGTGAAAGAGGCACTTCAAAACCAGCGCAGATTCCTCGGCTCAGTGTTGGAAGTGAAGTTCAGGTCACATAGTTGTCTCACAGCATTTTCTTCCTGGCCTGTTCTTCATTTCATCACCTGACCTGATGTAGAAACATGTACCAGTCTCTGCTTTGATGGGTTAGGAACTGCTATAGATTAATTGGTAACTGTCTCATGCATGAAGTTTGTGCAGTGTTTCCCTGCTAAAGGGGATAGAGAAAGTGCTGAAGCTCTTTAGCAGTTGGATAATTCGTTCATCTTTTTATTTGACTACAACTGAGATACTTGTAGCTCTTTTCAATCCACAAGGAATCTACTTAGCCAAAAAATAGTAAGAATATTAATTTATTGAGTAATAAATGGACTCTTTCCCCCTGGGACCTTTACACAGATCACTCTACACACTGCAATTATTTCTTAAAACTTGTGTTCTAGTGGAGATTAGAAAATCAATTCTAGCAAAGTGGCTGTGTAGTCTGTTCCTTTTTGCTTGTAAATGACTTATCAATACCTTTTTTACTGTTATAAATGATTGATATCTACCAATGTTATTCATATCTAATTTTAAATTGTTGCTTTAGCACTATTATTTGGTTGTAAAAAATGGCGCGAACATTCTTCACTGACTTTTTCTGTTGATTGAGCAACATTCATTTATTGCAGTAAGGAAGTAATTTAATGTGGGCATGTCTCCAGTTTATGACTGTATTGAAATTGTTTATTATCACATAGCAAAGCTGCTTGGATTGTGGCAGTACAGCCGACCCAGTGTAGATGCAGGCTGACCACAATTAGCAGTTTAGCTGCAGTAGAGCAGAAATTCCTGCAGTAGTAGGCGAGTTAGGCTATGAGAGGAGCACTTTGGCAGGCCGCCATGTTGTGCTGCATGCTTGGATATATTAGCATTGGTTTTGTAACCATTGTAATGAAACGTTCAGACTCCTGCAACCCCTAAAGGGCCTTCCAGCACTGAAATATTTAGAGCCGGGAGGAGAGGAAACATCTCTAAGCTGTGTCCCAGTCATGCCATTCAGACTTTATTTGCTTTCCCCTTATTTGTCAGCACGCCCTGGCTCTTTTGTTTTGTCACTGAACACACATTTGGACAACATACTTTTAAGGAACACATACATACATGTGAATACAAGTGTTTTACGGGGACAGTCAGGAACAGCAGATTATTGTCTCCCTTCAAGGCTTATCAGAGTTTGCTCAAACTTATTTTCTCTCTCACACACACCCAGACACACACATGGTCACATTCTTGCAGACCAGGCGCCTAATATCTGCCTAATCGGACAACAGCTCAGATTATGGGAGTATTATTTACAGTTTGGCCATAGCTACAGAGGCATTTTGTTACACAACAGAGGATCATACAGACAAATATTTTTTGAGGATCAGTTTGTGTCTCACATGCACGCCTTCATCCTGCACCTGCAAGGTGCCAGCGCTGTGAAAAACCAGCACTATAAATTCCGGGCCTTTGTTAGGAGTTGTCAGAGGCCGGGTGCCTGAGGAGGTAGCAGGGTCAGGGGGGACGGTGTGCGTGTTTCTCCTTACAAATGCATATTTACATGAACTCTCTCTTTGTGTTACAGTAATATAGGGACTGCATGTGCATGGTAAAGTGTTGGGGGTTGGATACAGATACCAGGCTCAGGTGTCGCCCAGTGGAATGCAGACCTTTTGCCCTTTTGACCCCAGAACATTGCCTTGGAGGGTTGAGTGTCAAACCATCGCTTCTGAACCTCAACTCGTGAGGCGTCACATTACTCTGCTGGCTGCTGCCACAAGGCCAAAGGCTACAAAGGACCCAGCTTTCGTATGAATGTGTGTGTGTGTGTGTGTAGCCACAATCATTAACAAGCAGTAGTCATTAACTATCAGGCAGATCTGCCTCTGGTTGGTGGGCATTGCCTCAATTCAATAAATCCCATAAATGGGACAAAAGCAGGAGTATAACTGAGCTTTAATTCGGGTCAAAGACCTCGGCTGTGGTTTCATCAGGTTTGCTTATGTTTATGAAACAGGCTCAGTTTAATATATGCAACTTAAAGCTACTGTTTCACGTTAATCCAAAAGGTTGAAACATATTAGTATTGGCCAAACTAATATACCAGTTTAATGGATAACATTTTGGGGTGATTTAGTTATCATTGCATTGTATTGCATTACCTAAACAAGAATATGCCTTAACACATACAAAGCAGTAACAGTTACTCTTTTATTTGTTGACCTTACCTGCTGTTGTCAATGTGGGATGAAGGTCATTTTCACAGAGAGATTCCCATCAAAGATTTCCAATTTTCTACATTTCTTCTTTCTAAACAAATGAAACTTAAATTCAGTTTGTCAGAAAGGCTAAAAATAGATGTTTTATTTTTTTATTTCACTCCCACTAACCTGGTTTCAGCCTCGATCAGACCTCTCTGTGTACCCAACCCCTCCCCAGATGTTGTTTGGTGAATTTATTCCTTCAGGAACCTCCACCCAAATTCTGCCTTCTTAGAGCTCCTCTGTGTTTATTACTGGCAGGAAGCCATGACAGGGAAGACCACTCAGCCCAGCTAAAGAGGTCTGATGAGGAATGTGAGAGAACAGCCGTGTCCATTTGTACATTTACCAGCCGGCTTGCCAGCCTTCCAGTCGACTGTCCAGACCTCTGAGAGCACGGACAAGGGGCGCCTTTGTCCCTCCTCTGCTGGGTTACTCCCTGCCCCACTCCTGCTCCCCATCATACCCCCTCCCTTCATCCTGTTGCACCTCCGTCTATTCACTCTCCAGGCCCTCACCCCAGAAAAGCACAGCAGGTCTCCTCTGAAAATAGAGCTGGTAATGTTGGCAGGGTCTGGCTCCATTTCTGCGTTATATTTTCCTGTGTACTTTTCTCTCTCTGATGTAATCACAATTTTTTTATTGAATTCTTAGAGATTAGCCAGTTAATACATTGGCAGTTGATGCAAAAAATCCAAAATCAACAGAAGTCTGCCCAAATAATACATTCTCCTTGAATAACTCATCAGTCCTAAACCTTAGGATGTGAACACTAGTCTTTGTTCGTGTTGCCTCCACTTGGTGGCAGTCGCATGAGTGCATGAGTACAGTATTCTTGGTAATTTTATTGATGTTGCTGGTTGTGTTGCTTTCCTGCAGGAAAAAAATATATAAATAAAAATGTACCAAGATATACCAGGTAATGGGCAACGCTAAAGCTTAACAAATAGCTGTTGTCTATTGTTCACCTCTTCTTTTTTTCTTATTAGTTTTTACGTTACTGCAACAAATGAGACAAATACGATGGCTATTAAAACCTCTAAACTTAAGTATCAGCTCACTGGCAGAGAATGAGGGCAAAATGATTTAATAAAATCTGTTGAGAACTTAATTGTTGCAGAGCTTTATGATAAAATCCTCACTTTGAGTCCTGGAGGCTGAACAATGGGTCTCGCTTCTTCATGAAACCATAGCTGAAGTTTCAAGCTTATGAAGACATCTAGTGAAGCATGAGCTTCCTACAAGATCCACACCAGATGGATGTTTTTCAACTCCAATAATGACTGAGTAACATTAGCTGAATCCTGAAGTGTTTCATGTCTTTACTGGTCCTGCAGATAATGATATTTCACTTTAACACACACTGCACTTTAAGAAACAAGGGCACACTAAAAGTCCTCTTTCCTTTAAACTGTAAGTTTTCTTAAAGACTGTCTGTGTTTACATAGAGAGGCTGTAAAGGCCTTATATAGAGCTGAAGTGTTTATAGGAACCATTGCCCACAGATTGCATTTGCCACTGGATTACTGGGTTGCATGTAAACCTAATCATTTGATGATGTGGCATGAAGGTGTACCGCTTTCCTGAGAGGCTGTAAATTGTGGTTGTTGCTTTGCTTTGCTATGGTTTTAGTACTTTTTTTCTGTCTGTCTTCTCTGGATATCTAAGCAGTTACTTGTAATCACAGGAGAAAGGTGGATAGTTTAATGCAACTAGCGATCAAAATGAGCCATGTACCCATTTGTTCATACTCATATGTTTTCTAAAAAATATTTTATGCCTGACAGTGTGGTAAGAAAGTGTTTAAATATTTCCAGTGTATCAGAGATCAAAATTGTATCAAGTTGTGTTAAACTTTTCCTTTAATGAAGTTTTCCTCTTGCCCTGTTATTTATTTTCTAGATGGTCTTGACCTGCCGAGTGCCGTTGGCTTCTCCCCTCCATCAAGCCCGAACCCTACCAAGAAGAGCAGCTCCATCAACTGGTCCTTCCCAGACAAGATCAAGTCCCCACGTACTGTCAGAAAGATCTCCATGAAGATTAGCCGAAAGCTCAGCGTGAAAGGGACCCAAAGCAGCAACGGAAGCAGTCAGCTGGAGCCAAGGGCCCATTCTCCTCGGGCCAATGGGAGTGGGTCTGAGGTTGTCACTCAGACTTTAGTCTCATCTGGGGGCGGTCCGGCAGGTCGGAATGTGATCTCGCGCTACCACCTGGACAGCAGCGTGTCCACACAGCACAGCTTCAGTAAGAAGAAAAGTAACGGCAGCTCAAAGTCCGCTAGTAAGGGTGGCTACCTCAGTGATGGTGACTCTCCAGAGCTGCTGGCTAAATCTGGAAAGCACGGCTCTGCAGAGGGTAAAGGTGGGAAAGGAAAAGAAACTGATGGAGGTGGAACCTCCAGACTGAACGGCACAGAGCTGGACATTGATGCTTTCCGTCATTACAGCTTCACAGAGCAGCCCAAGTGCAGCCAGTACATCTCTGGACTGATGAGTCTCCATTTTTATGGTGCTGAGGACCTCAAACCTCCCCGTGTTGACTCTCGAGATGTCTACTGTGCTATCCAGGTCGACTCTGTTAACAAAGCACGCACGGCTCTCCTCACCTGCCGAACCTCCTTCCTGGATATGGACCACACCTTCAATATCGAGCTGGAGAACGCCCAGCACCTGAAGCTGGTGGTGTTCAGCTGGGAGCCCACTCCCAAACGCAACCGCGTCTGCTGCCACGGCACGGTGGTGCTGCCCACGCTCTTCAGGGTGACACGTACCCACCAGCTGGCTGTGAAACTGGAGCCCCGGGGACTGATCTATGTGAAGCTGAACCTGATGGAGCAGTGGCAGAACTCGCTGGACGGCGGGCCAGACAGAGACCGAGAGCCGCAGGTGTTTGGCGTGGAGGCGTGGCGGGTGGTGGAGAGGGAGAACACGGGGCTGATGGTGCCGCTGATCATAAGCAGCTGCATCAATGAGATCGAGAAGAGAGGCTGCCAGGTGAGTGTCTGCCATTTTTCTTTTTCAGTTTTTTATTGTGTTGGGTAATTAAGTAACTATTTGTAATTTATAAAAAAACAGTTTGGGATCTAAGTTCCTCAGCTTAAAAAAAAAATCAGCAGCTGGATTTATTTCTATTTATTGCACTATTGGTCCTTTTGAAACTAATTTAACACACCTGATTCAGAGGTTAAATCACCTCTTCACGTTCTGCAGAAGCCTGTTTATCACCCATTGATTTAAATCAGGTGTTGGAGCAGAGAAACAAGTGAAACATGCAGGATGGTGGCCCTGAGGACCAGGATTGGACACCCCTGTTCTAGAGGATTACATATTTCTATATCTTAAAATTTAAAATACATTCTGACTTCAAATTTGAGTGACACTCCTAACACATTTACAACAATGTCATAAATGTCTCATTATCTCAGTCACATCTCGTCTGGTTCCTAAAGCCCAGGATGGTTATAGCCATATGACAACTTGTGCACCTCAAATGAAAACAGATTGGGTTTCATTTTAAAAGCAGGCTGGAAAGATACAATTGGAGAATGTGCTTTTTGCATGACAGTGGAATAATAGCTGGAGAAATAATCCCACATCCTCAGCATCCTTTCAGCACTGTGTGCTCGCCCTGCAGCCAGTAACGATGCTGAAAGAATAGAGACGTAGCACACATCAGAATGCCGGAGCTTCTGCCTTCCCGGGGCGACCGGCTCGCCTATTCAGAGGGGAGAAAGACTCAAGAATTAAGAGACTGATGTAGTGGAGATGATGGGGGAGTGTCATGTGATCGTCTCCTATTCTGCCTCTTTCTTTTGAAGCCCAGCAGCGCAGTACTGACAGAGGAGTAAGAGGCTGCGGCATTTCTCCTAATGAGAACTGAGACAGCAGCTGTAAAAGTGTCTGAGAACTGTTCTTGACTGATTACTTCTGGGGTGGAGGTATTAAGGGGGAAGTGCTATAAGCTGCGGGTGCCTGGGGCCAGTAGGTAAACATTAGGCATCTGCAAAGAGCCTGTCAGTCAAATCAGACCGAAGAGAAATACCAGAAATAATTACAGCAACCTTAGCTGTGGTTTCTTTCAAGTTTATTTGGGTTTTAAGAAATAGTTATAGTGGGAGAGAAAGGAAATAAACTAACATTTATTGTCAGGTTTTGTCCTTTTTCTGATGCAATAACTTGTCATTAAAGTTGGATGTTTAACCCCCAGGAATGTCTTATTGTCTCGTTGTAGTCAGAAAGGCCTACAGCCCAGTGTGCCGTCTGTAACTTCCAGCTTAGTTCATGAGTTTAAAACTAAAGGACTTCACATTCTTCGTTTCATTTTTTGTAAAAAATATAAATTTCCTTCTTATATGTTATTCCTAATTGTAACATTGTTAGATTTAAACCTACAATGAACAACTCAGGGGATTTAAGTGATGACTGGAAGTCATTTTGAGCTTTAATGTCAACTTAAGTTTTAATTTAAAGATTGTTTCAGTGTCATCACTTTTGACTACTTTTGTTTTGGCAGAAGATAGTTTACATTTTGTAGATGTTTATGTGTTTAAAACACCTCCTCATATTAAAGTTTGTTTGCAAGGTTTAATTTCTGCAGCATACAAACAGGAAGGGAAGCATTTTGCTGCTGGAAATAAAATACATTTGCAGATGTGGCGTATTAGAGAACTCAGCACATCTCCTGTTTTACCTGGTTTTCAGCTCAGCTGAGGCCTCATCCTCACAGAAACACAGTTTTCAAAATGGATCAAAAACTTAATCTGTTTGTTTGAAAGCGTAATGACAGTATCGACGGCAATAAACCCACATTTTCCTCACTTTCTCTTCTCTCATCACTATCATATAAACCAGGGGTGGGCATCAAGGATTGACCAAATATATTATCAGCAAGCAAAGCATGAATACTTGAAATATGATGGCCAGGGATTTCTTGCAGTCCAAGCAGTCCTTTTTGATATTGCACTCATTTATTGATGGATTGTGCAGCCTTCGTGTGCAGCATGAACTAAAAAGTTGGTGCTTGGCTGTATTGTGGGAACAGGAGGCACTTAGTTTGACAATGAGGTGAATTACATCACTGTTAAACATGAGTATCTGTTGAAGGACTGCACTGCAGAGCTGGAGGAATGTTTGGCACCTCGCCTGTAATTTCAGGGTCAAATTGCTCTTACGGCTAATCTCACCTTTCTAGCTTTAATTGCCACTAAGCCAAAACTTTTCAAATTTGTTGTCTCAGCTTTCTGTAGTTTTATTTACATTGTCTCCCTCTGCTGAGATTCTTATGGGTCTGTGGATCACCCAGGCTGACATGTCCTGTCCCTCCCAGCGTTTCTTCTATAGAGATGCAGAGTAGACTTTGTTATCTGTCTCAGATCAAGTTTAAGAGCTTCCCTGTGTTGCAGGCAGTCGGGGTTAGGATGGGGTCGACGCCACATTCCAGAGGATTTTTGAAGGTTGTGCCATCAAAGCCTTCCCAGTTAGACGTGCAGCTTTGTGAATTCACGAATGCTTGTGCCCATCTTTTATGCAGACTTTCTCTCTCTCAAAGTCTCTGTGAACTGCATGTCCTCAGGGCCTTTTTAAGCCTTTAAGATGCTGAATGAGTGAGGCTGTTTTGAAAAGACTGCCGATGAAGTCTGAGTCAAAGACTTGTGTATGGATGCGAGCACTCAAAATCTAGATTTTTATTTTTTATTTTTTTAAAAGAAGCAATCCCAGTCACCTACATACATGTCATACATGACTGAAACAGGGTGGACTTAGATTCTGGGACACACTGAAAACAGCTAAACTTGTGCAGAAAGAGCTGACTTTGCTTTTTCTTCTTCTTCTTTTACTAAGTGGTCTTTTATAAGTGGTGCTACATGTTCAGAAGATGGAGGCAGATAAGGTATGAGTTGGTCTTTTCTTACAAAAATCCTTATTAATCCATTTGAGACTTATTTTCTGGGTAAAAGTCACTAAAAGACACTTAACCCAGCCTCTCAGAAGTGTAGTATAAAATTATGAATCCAGCCTTAAAGTATTGTTAAAAGACATGAAGATTCGGTGGTTTGGCTTTGAGTCACTCTTTGCTACTATTTATTTTAGAAGCAGGTGGCTGAATCCTCATCAAGACTGCTGAGAAATAAAATGTAATCATTTCGTACAGTAATAAACATGGTGTGAGCATTAGAGAGTCACAGCCTGACAACAGCTCTGCAGTGTTGACTCAATCACTGTTTCCAGTTAATAGGAAGAAATGTTGCTTTTTTTGTTTTTTTGACAAAAATTTGAGAGAGGTTCTGATGTAAGAAGAAATATGATCCTCCTTCTACACTAATTGAATCACTTTTATGTAAACATTCACTGAAAGAGAAAGAAAAACACATTGTCTTCATTAAAAGTTACGATGCCCAAGACAATTGTTTTATAGAGAAGTTGACCTCACCGCAGCAGCACTGAAGGCCACCTTGTTTGCAATTTACTGAATAGTTTAGATCAGTGATTCCCAAACTTTTCAGCTTTTGACCCACAAATAAAAGTTGCAGGCACTCAAGACCCGCCTGATGCTAGATGACCTCTGTCAAGGAGGAAAATGTTTTTGTTATCGTTTGCTTTTGCACAAGATTACTCAAAAAGTAAGGACCAGATTTTGATGAACTTTTCAGGAAACGTTGAAGTTGTCACAAAGAACAAAGGATTGAATTTTGGTGATGATCAGGATCACGATCCGGTTTCTACAATGTTTTAAAGACCCTATGGTCTGGGTGGTTTGCGCTCTCTGAGTGCTTTGAGTTAATTATACAAAATAAGCAGTTTAACAAAAAGCCTAATCTACACATATATATTATTATAATTAGTTTTATTCATGACCTCTGTTTGTGCAGGATTTAAGGCTAATGATGCTATTATTTTAAAAGCATATATGATTTTCTATTTCTAATTTCTGGATATCAACGGACCCCTACTTCATCACATTTTTCTTTTTATATTTCCTGGTTCATATTCATTGATTAATGGAGAACTTGTTACGTTTCAGTTTAAATTTATGAACAAAAACAATTTACAAATCTGCTTTAAGTTTGAAACTCCTCATATCTGTAAAATGTTTATATTCTTTAATTTTCCCAGATGATCAGAAGTTTTTTACATTTTACCATCAAAATGAGAATTTATTTATTTCCAAACGTGGTCAAACACTCAGTGGCATTAATGAGGCCAGATTTTCAGCTCTCTTGTTTCTTTGAAGCCTCCCAGCTGATCCCAGAGCAGGGAACACATCACATCACTGACATCCACTTTTCTGGCCGGCTCGTTTTGTTTGGAGGTCATTGTGCCTTCTTTACTCCACAAATAGATCCTGGCTGCTGCCGGTCGTGGTGCAGAAGTGCAACCCTCTTTTTGCTAACAGCTGTTTCCTGCCTGCACTCAAAGAGAGACTATTTTATTTTTTTCTGAATGGACTTGTTGTTCATTGTGTCCGGTGACATTTGTTTACTTGCACACACAAAGACAAATCCCTAATCTGTCCTCCTCTCCCCTGTCGTGTGAGGTTCAGACAGCGCTGGAGCCGGAAGGGCCGCAGATTTGTGTGTGTGTTTATGTGGAACCGGACCTGACCCACCATTCACAGCCCACTGACTTAACGCGTTACTCTGGCAACCACACCAGTTGGTGTGCGATGCCACATACCAGACAGACACATGTAGGAGAAATTATGGTATGTCTGCAGCCCGGTCTAATCCCAACATAACAAGCAGAGCTGCGGTGCCAGGTTTCAGCTATCAGATGTCTGGAGTTCCTTTAGGTCACTCAGGAGGCTTAGGTAAAGAAACAAAAAGGCTTTATTGCTTTCATTTTTAACGCGCGGTTGTCACTCGGGTCTTTAGAGGATCTCAGTGTTTATCCACTCAATCAAAAAAGATGTGACACTTTTCTCTGAACTCTGCAAGCGTTTCATTTTGTTCACTTTTCAGGTTTTTAACAGTAGAAGTTTTAACCCTCCTCGGTCTCGGTACAGTTTAATCAGCCTGGTTCTGCTCGTGGGGCCCGATGTAAGTTAATACTAACACACTTTAAAAGGACGTTACTGTGTAACTCAGAATACTGAGTCAGATTACTCACTGTGGGCCACCTTTTCAGAGGAAAACTCTGAGCTCTGCTGCTTAGCTTCAGCAGAGTCCGATATGTTCATTTTCAGGTGAATTGGCTCTGAAGCTTTCATCACGCAGATTAAAATACGATAGTTGACCTCCGCCAAGGAAATGTGTATCTTTTCTCTGTGCACAACATTATTCAAAAAGTAGTGAACAGATTTTGATGAACTTTTCATGAAAGAAGAAATTATTAAATTTGGTGGGGATCAGGATCACGATCCGACTCCTACAGTTTTTGATTGACCCGATGGATTAGGCAGAGGGTTGGCTCTCTGAGTGCTTATAATATTAATTCATTTTTTAGCTTTTGTTTGTTTGGTACCATGCACAAAAGCAATATATTCCATTATGCCAGGTTTGGACCAATGACTAAATTCCTGCAGTCTAATGACAGGTGAAGACATTTATACAGAATATAAAACAAAGAAAAACAAATAAATCCCAAACAATCATACTGAGCATAAATTGGATTGTAATAATGGAAATTTCAAATTCCAAATGTTTCATTTGATAGAATAGGAGACAGAAATACAAACTCCAGACCAAGCAGGCCTTATGATCCCATGCTGACCATGTTCATGAATGCTGACAGCTCTGGCCTCTCGGGGAGAAAAATAATGCAATCATCATTTTTTTTAACTCATCTGGGAGGGTGTTCCACTCCTTGGTTTCTCTAAATGAAAATGCAGATTGACCAAAAGCTGAGGGATTCTATGTTCTCCTCCAAACGTCAGCTTGGAGGACTTCATCTTTCTTATTCCTTATTAAGAAGTTTGCCTTCCTGGTTGCAAACAGACGGAGTATGACTACAGAGAAGAATTTATCTTCTGATGTTAGAAACCTTTAACCTTTTCTTAATGCTGTACAGGTTACAGTGAACACTTCATATTTTATGAGTTTTAGAGGAAAGTTAAATTATAGAAAGACAAATTAAAGGTTGGGTAACGTAACGCTGCTTATGTTGTCTTGAAGGACAAAAGCAGACTGTCTTAGATACCTAAAATATGTGAGAGATTAGTTTTATTTATCTAATCCCAGTTATTTTAAAACCAACAACATTTGGTCTCTGTGAAAGTGCTTTGTCTTCTTTCCAGCGCTGTATTGGACTTCATGAATGGTTTGTAAAACAATGTTTGTCACCCATTTCTTGACTTACTTCAGGTGGTGGGTCTCTATCGTCTGTGCGGCTCTGCGGCGGTAAAGAAGGAGCTACGTGAAGCGTTTGAGAGAGACAGCCATGCTGTGGAGCTGTGCGAAGGCATGTACCCCGACATCAATGTCATCACAGGTAACAAAACATGGCGCCTGCTCTCAGTCAAATCAGGGAGAATCAATTATTTCAGCTCATGGTGTTGACATCCTGTTGGTCTCTGCCTACGGATCGTGTCATTAAAATATGAAGTTCTTCACACAACCAGCTCATGCTGCAAATTCAGGTCATTGTTTCTCCCTCAGGTTTGTATTTTGGCTTTGTGGTGATGTGCCGTCTCCCAGGTCGGATCAGGTCAAAGGATCAGAACATCCTGAAACAGTGTTGTCTAAAAAAGAGGACAGTTTCAAGTGCTTATAGGTGTTTGCTTTATTATGTTGGAATAATAATAATACAAAACCTTCTTTGTCAAGTGTTTTTAAGCTGAGTGACGTTTTCAAGAGTTCAACAGATGAGAGGACCAATAAAGTTCTAGTTTTTTCTTCTTCTCCCTCTCCTACAAAAGGAGGAGGACCACGGAGACCCCTGGTCATTGTAAGAGCTGCTGTTGGTTTTAGAAAGAGGCCCCACATAGGCGTCGTAATATCATGACTGCTTTGATCCGCGTGCGTTTGTGTGGCTGGGCAGACGGGTCAGAAAAAAGGCCCCGCACCATCGAGGATTGTTGGTTTTTACTCGCTGCTGCAAATCGGCCAGATATTGAGAGAGCATCAGAGGTGGAGGTTTGATGCCTCTGAGCTTTAATTTGAGTTTAAATCCAAAAACATTTTGTTCAGCAGGAATTGGTTAAAAATGTCTGATTTTATTCCTATAATTTGATGCAACAGCTAAAAGCACGAGCAGTTTATTGTTCCTACCCTTTTCTCCCTGTTCAACGTGAAGCTCAAAAACATGAAATATTCTCTAACGCCAGTTCATAATTCAGTCAGCCTAGAGGTCAATAAGTGAACAGCACACGGCTAATTTAGAAGCAGAGGCAGTGAAAGGGATTATCCCAGGGGTCAGAGTTCAACCCAAAGCTTGCAAAACATGCTCTCTGCTCAGACCTACATTGTTTCAATCCCAATCCTTTCCTTCATATCACAGTTTTCAACACACAGGTGGAAAAAGCATCGTCTTCAACACGCTGCGGTCAGCCGTTTCTCTTTCTGGAAACGTTTTCCTCTCTGTGTCGATGTGTGTCAGCAGGGTGGTAATAATATCAGTAACATGCTCTCCAGCACGGTCCTTATCTACCTGAGTGCAAGGATTATTTTGAAACAGGTGCTTGTTTTTTTATTTAGGGAATAATTCCACACATTTTCCTTCATAATTCTGTAAAAATCAACTTTGTTGTGAGTTTGAGTTTTTGTAAACCTTGAAGATCCCCCAAAATATTCAGTAGATACAGGAATCTAAATAAAAATAGAGCTGCTCTAATTTAAATTTGAACATTTCGGACTAATATTGAGTAGCTGTGGCAAAGATGCCCCTGAAGTTAATGGGTTATAGATATACATCCTATGATTCTGTTCAGAGAAATTCATTAAAATCTGTCATGAGATATTGAGATATAGTCATCTTTGGATATTAGCAGGTTGAAGCAGCCATCTTGTATCTGGTTGACTGTAAAGGTTAATCAGTTGTAGATGTACGCTCAGGTTTCATTCAAATCTGTCCTGTGGTTCATAAAATATTTTTCTAATCAGACAAACAAACTCCTCGTACACACACAGACACTAACAGCAGACGATGAATGTGTCACGTGATGATCGGAGCTCTGCAGACTGAGCGCTCAGCACACTTATGGATCTGAGTTTTGACTGACTCGTCTTTTCCACAGTCCGTTTCTCTGTGTCCCCCCCCCC